>NW_006921750.1:2390735-2408610 GCF_000298275.1 Orycteropus afer afer | reverse complement strand
GCTCAGCCTCAAAACTCACGTCTACATGTCACCACAGTAGGACAAACCTACAGACAAGTTTGTCTTGCTGTTGGAGACCTCTTGTATCACCCCCACCTGGGTCCCTGTGGCTGACTGTTACTCTCTCTGGCTCCCTGGCTTTTAATCCCCTTTCTCCTCCTCTTCTGGCCTGCTGCTTTGGGTGTCCCTGAGTTGTCCCTGGGGCTGACAGTATATGAGGCATATTGGTCTGTAATTTTCCTTTTAAGTGATGTGTTTGCCTGGTTTTGGTATCAAGGTTATATTTGCTTCATAGAATGAGTTAGGGAGGATTCAATCCTTTTTTTATGTTTTGGGATAGTTTGAGTAGGATTGATATCAGTTATTCTGTGAATGTTTTTATAATTCTCCAGTGAAACTGTCTGGGCCAGGACTTTTTTTGATTGGTAAATTTTTGACGACCTGTTCAATTTCTTCTTTTTTGATGGGTCTGTTCAACTTTTCCACATCAATCTTTGTTAGTTTAGGTAAGTGGTGTGTTTCTAGAAATTTGCCCATTTCTTCCAGATTTTCAAATTTGTTGGAGTCCAGTTCTTCCTAGTATCCTGATATTATTCTTTTGATTTCAGTTAGTTCTGTTGTGATATCACCCATTTCGTTTCTTATTCATGTTATTTGTATTCTCTCCCTCTTTTCCTTTATTAAATTTGCCAGTGTTTTGTCAATTTTATTGATCTTTTCTAGAAAGCAACTTCTTGTCTTGTTGATTTTTTCTATCGCCCTTCTATTTTCTGTTTCACTGATTTCTGCTCGAATCTTGATTATTTCCTTTCTTCCTGTGACTGTAGACTTTCCTTGCTGTTCTTTATCTAATTGTTGGAGATGTTGGTTTAAAGTGTTGATTTTGGTTCTTTTTTCTTTTTTGATGTGTGCATTTATTTGTATAAATTTGCCTTGGATCACTGCTTTTGCTCTGTCCCAAAGGTTTTGTTATGCTTTGTTTTCATTCTCGTTTGATTCTTGGAATTTTTGAATTTCAATTTTTATTTCTTCTTTTACCCAGTCTTTCTCAAGGAGGGTGTTGTTCAGTTTCTATGTGTTTACTCTTTTTCTGTTGATTTTCTTGTTGATTTCTAATTTGATAGCATTTGTTCTGAGAAGATGCTTTGCAGTATTTCAATGTTTTTGAATGTTTTAAGGCTTGCTTTATGTCCTAACATATGGTCTATCTCGGAAAATGTTCCATGTGCACTGGAGAAGAATGTATATTGTGCTGCTGTAGGGTGAAGTGCTCTATAGATGTCTATAAGGCCAAGTTGGTGGATTGTATTGTTTAGCTCTTCTGCATCTTTGTTGAGTTTCTTTCCAGTCATTCTATCTTTTAATGAAAGTGGTGTATTAAAGTCTCCCACTATGAATGTAAAGTCATCTATTTAGCTTTTCAACTCTGATTTATGTATTTTGGGGCTCTTTCATTGGGTCCATAGATATTTATTATGGTTATATCTTCATGATCAATTGATCCTTTAATCATTATATAATATTCTTCCTTGTCTCATATGGTGGTTTTTGTCTGAAAGTCAATTTGATCAGAAATTAATATTGCCACTCCTGCTCTTTTACAGTTGCCATTTGCTTGATATATCTTTTTCCAAACTTTTATTTTTAGTATGTTTTTGTCATTATGTCTAAGTGTGTCTCTTGTAGGCAGCATATTGATTTTTTTTTTTTTCTTATCCAATCTGCAACTATCTGTCTCTTGAGTGGTGCATTTAATCTATAAACATTCATTGTAGTTATTGACACACATGGATTGGATGTTGTCATTTTTTTATGTGTTTTTTCTTGGTGTCCCTGGTTTCTTTGTTTCATATTATTTTCTGTGCTGAGCTCATTATATTTATGAATCCTGTTATCATTTCCTTTGTTTCTGTTGCTTTGGTATATGCTGAATATTTGTGCTTGTCCTCTTTTTTATTGTGATGTGAAGGTTTATCATTTTTCTTTGTGGTTACCCTATGATTTATAATTTTCACTCCGAGTTTAGAACAGTCAAATGTATCTTGCAACTCTCTTAACTTCCTCACCATTTAGAAGTTCTGTAACAACACAATATTTTCCCTCTTTTTGTTTCTAGTTGTCCTCACTTGCCAATTGATGTCTCTGGTTCCCTGTTTCCAACCTTGTAAGATCATTTACTTTGGATATGTCCATAGCTGTGGTTTCTGGGTTATGTCATCTTGTCTATCAATGGTTGGTTGTGATTTGCTATTTTTGGTTCTCTGTTCGAAGGACTCCCTTTAGCCTCTCTTGTAAGGTTGGTCTGGTTTTAACAAATTCTCTTAATTTCTGCTTATCTTTAAATCTCCTAATTTCACCATCATATCTGAGGGACAATTTTGCCGGGTATATAATTCTTTGTTGAAAATTTTTCTCATTCAGGGTTTTATATATACCAACCCATTGCCTTCTTGCTTGCATAGTTTCTGCTGTTAAATCAGAGCTTATTCTTACTGACTGTCCTTTATAAGTAACTTTTTGTTTTCCTTGTGCTCCTTTCAGGATTTTGTCTTTGCCTTTGGTTTCGATGAGTTTGATGGTGATATTTCTTGGTAATTTTCTTTTGGGGGTCTATTCTGTTTGGGGTCTGTTGGACTTCCTGAATGGATATATTCTCAGCTTTCATAATATCAGGGAATTTCTCTTCCAATAAATTTTGAACAATTTTCTCAGTGGTTTTATTTTTCTCTTGCTGTTCTGGAATTCCAATTACACATAAGTTATTCTTTTTGAGGGTATCCCACATGAACCTTAGGCTTTCTTCCTTTTGTTTTGACTTTTTTTCTGATTGATCCCTTTCCAAAGATGTATTCACATATTTGTCTTCAATCTCATTAATTCTGTTTTCCATTGCATCAGTTCTACTCCTTTGCCCTTCCAATGTGTTTTCTATTTCTGAATTTTAGTATTAATTTAGATTTCTATCTGTAGATTTAGAATCATTTCTAATTTTTCATTTATTTTTTCATTTTGTTCTTGTATTTTCTTCAAAAATTCTTCTAGGTTTTTTCAGTGTTTTCTTTTGTCTGTCTCTCAATCCTTTGAAGATACCTAAATATAATTATTTTGAATTCCTTTTCAGAGAGTTCCAATGCTGCTTCTTCCTCAAGGATGTGTTCTGGGTCTGTATCCTGCTCCCTTGTTTCTACCACTCCTGCTTCTTTGTGTGGACTGTGACGGTCTCTTGTCTCCAAGACCTTGTAGTGTTTTTGTATTTATATCTCTGTTAATTGTTTGTGAAGAGCAGCCAAGGGTGATTCAGGCTCTTCTTGGAGGTGTTTTATCACTGACCCATTGGTGGAGGTAGTGGCTCTTGCTCAGGAAGTGAAATTGCAGGAGGTGTCAGTGAAGTTGTATCTTGTGGGGACTGTTGCTGTTTCCCAGTCAGTTAGGCAAAAATTACAATGGAATAATTATCAGAAAACTAAAAGAATATGACCAAAAAAACACACCATGTAATCACACTGGAACAGTAACCCAAAAAAAGGGAAAAAGAAGAAGAAAAAAACAAGAAAACCTGTAATATCTGGGGATTGGGCACTAAGAAAAAAAAAAAAAAAAAAAAAAAAACGTAGATAAGGAGAATAATGAAGAAAAAAAATGGGAAAAAAATGCAAAAAGAAAACAAAGAATGGTGTTCACCATGAGAAAAAAGGAAAAAAATATATTAAATTATTTTTTTTTTTCAACCAGGAACAGGGAAAACAAAAAATGCTGAAAACTAGGACCTAGGAGGGGAAGACTAAAAAATAATAGTAAAAAGGACAAAAGTATTAATAATAATAGTAGTTTTTAAACAGACAAATACAAGCAAAGTAAACACCAGAGAAAATAAAGTGAAAAAGAAAATAAATAAAATTTAAAAAAAAAGGAAAACAATCGGTGGAGGATAGGTCAGGGTTCCCAGGCTCCGTCTGAGCACACAGACTGGAATGGAGTTCCTGCAGGCCCAGAAGGTGGTTAGGAGTGGGGGATGGCCTCACCTCCTTTCACCAAGCAGGTGTGGGGTATAAGAGTAATAAGAAGAATTCCTCACCTTTTCAGTCATGCAGGTCTGGAGTGTCCTTTGGGTTGCTGGCAAGCAGAACCTGTTCTTAAATCCCTGGAAACTGGGAGAGCACTGTCTCTTTAAATATCCAAATGGTCAAGCTGCTTGTAAACATTCAAAATGGCTATGCCTCCCAGACAGGCAAAAGTCCACAGCTCAGCCCGCCTTTCTCTTCACCTTCTCCATTTTTTTCCCAGCCACCAGAGCAGTCCTCTGTGCAGTGCCTGGCAGCAGGGCTGATTTTTAGGTTAATTCTTATGTTTTACCACCACTTAGCACTCTCCAAGCTGTCTGTTCCATCAGGATTGCTCAGGATCACTGCCAGACTGCAGCTCCGTATGTCTCCTTTTCTGATATTTTCATACAAATTCTTCTACTAGTTGGGATTTAGTCCACTTCTATATTCTTCCCTTCAAGTCTCAGGGGACCAGGATTATCTTCTGTGTCTGTGTTTAAATTTGCTTCCCTTTTCTTTGTTGAAGAGGGTCTGTGCAGTCTTTCTGTTTAGCCCACCATCTTACCAGAACTTTTGCATTCTGTCTCTTTTAAGACAACTTGTAATTTTCCTAGATTCATATTTCATACATTCTACATTTAGAGTTTTACTAGATCTCTTTCTTCTCATTTTGAGTCTTACCATATCAGTTTATGAAGGTCCAGGAAGATTTTTTTCCATCCACATGACTAAAGTAGTCTCTTTTGATAAGGCAACTTTTTCACAGTCATATTTTGATTGCCTTCCAACCCAAGGGTCTCATTTTTTGATACTATATTAGACAATGTTTCCATGCAACCACTAAGGTTTTCAGCAGCATTTTTTTTCTTTTCTTTTTTTATTTTTTTCTTCAGAAGTGTACCTGCCCATGTTCTTCTTAATCTGTTTTTTTTTTTATCTGTTTTTGTCTGGAAGCTTTACTATAATCTGTCCACCTGAAATTTATAAACCATCAAAAAAATAGATATGATGCACTGAACACCAGTGGCTGAAGACCAGAGGAGTTGTGGAATGGCATCAAGGACATCATATGTGAAGGAAGCAAAAGGTCATTAAAAAACTTGAAAGGAAGAAAAAAAAAATGAATGTCAGAAGAGACTCTTAAACTTGCTAAAATTCCATAGGTAAAGAGAATGGAAGTGATGATGTAATAGAGTGGAACAGATTTCAAAGGATGACTTAAGAAGACAAAGTAAAATATTATGATGAATTGTGCACAAACTTGTTGTTAGAGAATCAAAAAGGAAGAAAATGCTCAGAATTTCTAAGGATGAGGGAACTGAGGAAAATTTTCAAACCCTGGCATAGTGCCTAAAGCATTTGACTGCTAACCAGAATGCTGGCGTTCAAACCCACCAGCCATTCTTCAGAAGGAAGGTTGGGCAATCAACTTCTATAGTGATACCACTTCAGAAACCCAAAGAGGGGTTACAATGAGTCAGATCCAACTCAATGACATTTAGTTTTTTTTTTTTTTTACTTTTCCTTTCTTTCTTTTTTTTTTTTTTTTTGTAATACTGAAGGATACTATGGACATTTGACTGTTAGGATCATAATTATGGATAACATTGTGAAGAACAGAAATTCTAGAATACTTTATTGTGCTCTCCAGGAACCTGCAGCAGTCACTCAAACAGAACAAGGACATGCTTCTTGGTTTAAAATCAAGAAAGGTGTGCATCAGGGCTGTATCTTTTCACTGTACTTGTTCTATCTTTATGCTGAACAAATCATCCAAGAAGCTAAACTACATGAAGAACAAAAAACAAAAAACAAACTCACCGCTGTCAATTGTGTACTATACTGCTAGAGCTCACACATGAAGAACAAGGTGGCATTAAGAATGAAAGAAGATTCATTAACAACCTGTGATATGCAGATGACACTTCTTTGCTTGCTGAAAAGGAAGAGGTCTAGAATCCCTTACTGAGAAAGATAAAAGACTACATACAACCTTCAGAATGGAATTGGTACTATATATACATACATTGATAAATATGCACACACATATATGATCAATGGTTATTTGACAAAGTTCCAAGACAATTTAATGCACAAAAGATAATCTTTAGGAGAAAGAGGGATAATCGTCACAAGAAATGCCACTGAAACAATTGTATATTGATATATAGAAAGCAAAAATCTTTATTGGAACCACACACCAATTACAAAAGTAATGCAACACAAATATAAATGTAACACATCAGACAAGTGAAGTAAAGTTAATATTTTTAAAGAAAATTGTCATAGTTACCTGTCCCAAGTATAAGGTGAGGGGATTTATTTTGTTACCTAAAGTGCTTTTGAGTAACACTGATGCAATCCCAGGGCTTACCCCATCTACTTACAGTTAAGCTATTCAGTCAGAGCAAAAATTTGTATGCTTTTTTGTGGTTCTCTTCCACTTAAAACACAGTTTGAGCTTTATATAAGTTAAGTGACTAGATGTGTTGACTTCTCCTTCAAGCTGACCATATTTATGTAGTAAAATCAACTAGATGAAGCACATATATTCGCTGCTTTTTGAAAGTTCACTTTATGTGACTTCATTTTTATGAAAGACCTACACTAGTACACATTTCCATGAACTGAAAGAAATCCAAAGAGTATTTTCACTTTTACCAAAATAAATAAGTAACTGCTTATTATTGTATTATATCATTTGTATGAAGTAACTACAGTAGTCAAAGTTTATTAGTGGTTACCAGGTTGATATATATATATATATATATATATATATATATCACATTTTTAAAAAAATAACTATCTATATATGGTGATTGATGCTCCAAACTACATGTGCAAATGTAAAATAGAAAGTCAAGTTGTATGAAATTGTTATTGAAAAGAGTTAGGGATATGTGTCCTTTTTCTCATATAACAAAAGCTTTATCGGTAGTATAACAGGTATTTCTGGAGTCATCAAGGGTCTTAATCATTGACTCATTGTTTTGTTCTGACTCCTATGCAATGTGATGACACTAGCACTTAAAAATAAAATGTCTTCAATAATTCTTGCCAAGCGTGAGTCATTTATTTTTCCAACTTTATATTACACTTGATGTCAACATTTTCTCAGTATAAATATAGATTTAATTGGCACATACAAATGGCTTTACATTCTGTGTTACACTGAAGTGCTTCTGAAGATGGAGCCCTTTCTTAGAGAGGAAGATCCTTTCTTCAAAAATTTTTATTTTGGGTGAAAATATGATGGGGTTTGAGAATAGTCAAATTTGAAATTGAATTTTTTCTCTAATTAAATATGTGTATAGGCATTTAATCAATGTAGGCATTTAATATGCTTTATTAGCAGTAGTTATCCAATTTCAAAATTGGGAATGATATGTCTATCATGGGAGAAATTCAGAAATTCATCTCACCATCATGGACATCTGAAAGAAATTTGGAATAACCACATACAGCACAAAAGACACCCAAGAAAATACACACTTTCTGTAAACCATTAGTATTTGATTCAAAATTTCTTTCAGATTTCCATGTTGGTAAGATGAATTGGCATTTAAGGAAAAAGTATTTTATCCTTTACTCTAACCCTTAAATAGAAGACAGATTTGCCACAGTTGTTCTCCTTTTCTCCTCTTCACTCTTTTCTCAAGATGTTTAGGCCCCCAAGGGTTTAATGCTTCTGACACAAATCAGAAGTAAAAAAAAAAAAAAAAAGAAGAAGAAGAAGAGGGAAACTTTTTCAAAGAGAATGAATCTAAGATTCTGTAGTCCTGACTCTGAAGAAATCTTTTCATTTCTTAACTATCTCACATTTCTAATCAGGATGGATTGAATGAATGAAAATGAAATTATCACAGGCTAATACATGTTCTGGGAGCTCTTGTAGTGTAGTGCCTAAGGCACTTGACTGCTAATCAGAAGGTTGGCAGTTCAAACCCACCAGCCACTCCTCAGAAGGAAGACTGGGCAATCTACTTTCGTAATGATACTGCCTCAGCAACCCAAGGAGGGGTTGTTATGGGTCAGGGCTGACTGGATGGCAGATAACAACAACAACTACTGCTCTGTGGGACCTTCAGCAATTGACTTTTTGTGGGTCTGCACCCTCCCTAAAGTTAAAATTACTTTGGTTCTTTCTTTTGCCGTTAACCAAAAAAAAAAAAAAATCTCAGTTCCATTTAGTTGATCCTGACTTATAGCCATCCCTCCTTGTGTTTCTGAGGCAGTATCTCTATGGAAGTAGATTGCCCAATCATCCCTCTGAAGAGTGGTTTGTGGGTTTGAACCACCATCCTTCTGGTTAGCAGTCAAATGCCTTTGGCACTATTCCACCTAAGTCAGTTGCTCCCAAGTACTAACTTGTCCTGCCCCTTGCCAGCACAACTGGTTCCACAGAGGACCATTCTCTGGCAACAGTGACACCAGTTTTCTTTCACAATGGCCCACTCTGTTATTTGATATACTCTATGATATGTATATAAACTAAGGGAAAGGGAGACATTGATTAAGCAAAGAATCATATTGCTCTGCCAGAAAGTGCTTTTTCAAGCCCTCTTATACTAGTCCCAAGTTAGTTGCTCTACTTTTTTAACTGGTAGAAATGACCTCATTCCTCATATGTTTTGGCAAGGATCCTGCTTCATTTTGAAGTCATGTAACGAAGAGGAAAAGTTTTAGGTGAGTGCTGTATGTGGAGAGCTACTCCAGTGCCACAGCCTCCTTGGTTGGCAGTTGATTCCTTAATAACAGCTCACTGACCTTCCTAGGAACCTATATGATGCTTGTGGACCCAAGTAAAACAAACAAACAAAAATAAATAAATCCCTGACAATTTCAATCTTTTCTCTTTTTATCACGATGTTGCTTATTGGTCCATTTATAAGGATTTTTGTTTTCATTATGTTGATCATCATCAGTAAGTGCTTCAAGTCTTCTTCAGTTTCAGTAAGCAAGTTTGTGTCATCTGTATATCACAGGTTGTTAATGATTCTTCCTCCAATGCTGATGTCACATTCTTCTTCATATAGTCCAACTGCTCAGATTACATGCTTAGCATACAATTTAAATAAGTAAAGTGATATGACGCAACCCTGCCATACACCATTCCTGATTTTAAATCGTGTAATATCCCCTTGTTCTATTTGAATGACAGCCTCTTTTTCTATGTAAAGTTTCCTCATGAGCACAAGTAAATATTCTGGAATTCTAATTCTTTGTAATGTTATTCATAGCTTGTTATAATTCCCATGGTCTTTGCATAATCAGTAAAACACAGGTAAACATCTCTCTGGTATCCTTTCCTTTCAAGCAAGATCCATATGACATCGCAATAATATCCTTTATTCCACATCCTCTTCTAAATCTACCTTGAATTCCTGCAGGTTTCTTGTCAAAATACCGCTGCAACCATTTTTGAACTATCTTCACCAAAATTTTACTTGAGTGTGATATTAAAAATACTGTTAAATAATTCCCACATTCTGTTGGATCATCATGCTTTATAATGGGCACAGATATTTATCTCTTTCAGTTAGCCAGGTAGCTGTTTTCTAAATATACTGGCATAAATGAGTAAGCACTTCCAGAGCTGCATCTGTTTGTGAAAACATCAATCCTGGAATTTTTTTTTCTTTTTTTTTTTTTGCCAATTCCTTCAGTGTAGATGGAATTTCTTATTTCAGTACTATTGATTATTGATCATATGCTACCTCATGACATAGTTGAACATTGACTAATTCTTCTTGGTACAGTGACTATGTAGTCCTTCCATCTTCTTTTAGTGTTTCCTGAATCATTCAATATTTTGCCCATAGAACCCTTCAATATTATCAACTGAGGACTGAATTTTTTCTTCAGTTCTTTAGTTTGAGAAAAGCTAAGCATGTTCTTGACTTTTGGTTTTCTAACTCAAGATCTTTGCACATTTAATTATAATAATTTACTTTGTGTTCTTGAGCTATCCTTTGAAATCTTCTGTTCAGCTCTTTTTCTTCATCATTCCCTCCATTTGTTTTAGCTACTCTCTCTTCAAGTGTAAGTTTCAGAGTCTCTTCTGACATCCATTTTGGTCTTTTTATCCTTTCCTCTATTTTTAATGCCTTTTTACTTTGTTCCTGTTTGATGCTTTTAATGTCATCCTACAACTCACCTGGTCTTCTGTCATTTGTGTCCAATGCACCAAATCTATTCTTCTGATGGTCTCTAAATTCAGTTGGGATATAATCAAGGTCATATATTGGTTCTCATGGACTTATTTTAACATTCAAGCTTCAACTTGAACTTTAATATGAAAAAGTGATGGTATGTTCTGCAGTCAGCTCTCGGTCTTCTTTTGACTGAAGATGTTGAGCCTCTTTCTATGGATGTAGTAGATCTGATTCCTATCTATTCCATATGGTGAGGTCCATGTCTATAGCCACCACTTATGTTATTGAAAAAAAAGGTATTTTCAATGAATACGTTGTTGGTCTTGCAAAATTCTATCATGGGATCTCCTCATTTCCACCACCAAGGCCATATTTTCCAACTACCAATGATTTTTCTTTGTTTTCAACTTTTGATTCTAATCACTAGTAATAGTCAATACATCTCTCTGGAAGGAGATTGCCCAGTCTTCCTCCTGGGGAGTGGCATGTGGGTTTGAACTGCCAGCTTTCTGGTTAGCAGTCAAATGCCTTAGAGACTATGCCACCAGAGCTCCAACAACAAAGAGAATTCTAAAAAAGAAATAATTAAAACAATAGCATTTACAATAGCTTCCAACAAGTTAAAGTGCTTAGGAATAAACCTAACCAGAGATACAAAAGAGTTATACAAAGAAAACTACAAAACATTAGGGGTCACTATGTGCCAGATCTGACTTGATGGCAGTGAGTAAGTGACACCTACATAAATTTAAGAACAATGTAACTTGCTCATAGATAAGAAGAGTTAATATTTTGAAAATGTCAATATTACGAAAAGAGTTATACAGATGTAATCCAATCCTGAGCCAGATTCCATCAATATTCTTTAAAGAATTGGAAAAACCAACCACCAACTTTACATGGTAAAGAAAGAGACACTTGACAAGCAAAGCACTATTGAAGAACAAATAGGAATCCTCATAATTCTCAATCTCAAAACCTA
Source organism: Orycteropus afer afer (assembly GCF_000298275.1). Lineage (NCBI taxonomy): Eukaryota > Metazoa > Chordata > Mammalia > Tubulidentata > Orycteropodidae > Orycteropus > Orycteropus afer. Next base: position 2,397,430 of record NW_006921750.1, on the reverse strand, counting down.
CTATATAGCCAAGTTATTCAAAATAACATGGTACTGGTGCAACAACAGACACACAGACCAATATTAGAGAATTGAGAACACAGAAGGAATCCGTCTATATGTGGACAGATGACCTTCAACAAAGGGCCAGAATCCATTAAATAGGGAAAAGACAGTCTCTTTAACAAATGGTGCTTGCAAAACTAGACATCCATTTGCAGAAAAAGGAATTAAGGTCCATATCTGACACCTTATACATAAACCAACTCAAGATAGATCAAGGACCTAAATGTAGAAAGTTATAAAAGATAATCAAAAGTGGACAAACAACAGAAGGTAAACTAGATGACTCAAATCTCCTAAAATTAAAACACGTATGGAAGTAAAGAAATTTATCCAAAAAAAAATGAAAAGAGAATCTATAGATTGGGAAATTTGTTATTATTATTATTATTATTTTGGCAATGACATATATGACAAAGGACTTATCTCTAAAATTTATAGAAAACTTCAACACCTCAAGAATAAAAAAAAACGTGAATTAAAGAAGACATCACAAAAGAAGACATTCAGGTAATCAATAAACACATGAAGAAATGCTTGTGATCATTAGCCATTAGGGAGATGCAAATCGAAACAAAAGTGAGATATCATTTCACTCTGGCAATAGTAGCAAAGTTCAAAAAGACAGAAAACAATAAATTGTGTTGAGGGTGTGGAGAGATTGCAACTTTTATTTTATGACAATTCCTTAACAAGTTGGAAATAGAAATACTGTTTGACCCTGCAATCCCACTACTAGGTATTCATACTACAGAAATAAGAGCTGGAACATGAACAGACATGCACAACCATGTTCACAACAGCATTATTCACAATAGCAAAATGATGGAAACAACTTAAATATCTGTCAACAGATGTATGGAGATGTATGGAGAAACAAGGTACGATACATACACACAGTGGAATATTAAGCAACATTAAAAAATAACAAAAAAAATATGAGAAACACTTCATAATGTGGATGAAACTGGAGGACATTATGCTGAATGAAATAAGTCAATCTTAAAGGACAGATATTGTATAAGACTACTATTATAAAAAAAATTATAAAAAAATCAAGAAAAGGTTTACACAGAAGTAAACATTATTTGATTGTTACCATGGATGGGAGTTGAGAGGAGGGAAAATCACTAACTGATAACAGTCATGTATTAATTTTGGTGAAAAGGAAAAGACAGTATAAAATGAGGCAAAGGAAGACACTGAGAGATGCACAAGAGTGACAGACAAGAAAGATAAATATTATTAAATATGTAATATCAGTAATAGTAAATAATCTGTGAGTGGATACAAAGGCAAATATGCAAGCTGACCAAGTACGGGTAGGTGAAAGAATTGCTTCTGTAAACAAATATAAGTTTGGCAGAGGCTATTTCTACATACATATTTGTATGTGCTGCAAAAATATCCATATTTATAGCAGAGCAAACTAGGCGCAAAATTATTAAAACTTCTTAGCCATAACAAAACAGCTTGAGAGTGTCAATCACTGGGTGTAGAGGCTTAGGACCACAGACTTGGGGAACAACTAAGTCAATTGACATAACTTAGTTCACAAAGACAATGTTCTACATTCTATTGTGATGAGTAGTGACTGTGGACTTAAAAGTTGGCAAGTAGCCATCTAAGATGTGATTATTAGTTTATACCCCTACAGAGGGAAGAAGAGTAAAGAAAATCAAAGACTCAAGGGGGAAAAAGAAATAATCCAAAGGATTAATGAGCCAAATAAACCACAGCCTCCACTGTTCTGAGATCAGAAGAACTAGATAGTGTCCAGCTACTGAATTCTCTGATCAAGACTACAGTAGGTCCTGGATGGCATGGAAGAAAAATGTAGAGCAAAATTCAAAATCCTAAAGAAGACAAGATTCACTGGTCTGGAAGAGACTAGTGGAACCCCTAAGACTGTTTCTCTTAGATACCCTTCAAACCTAGAACTGAACCCACTCCTGAGATCACTTCACAGCCAAACAAAAGACAAATCTATAAAAAACAACATTACTGCAGAATGTAATCCTTAGTATAACTAACCATAGGATACCAAAAAAGGAAGCAGCTGCCCCAAAACAAAGCTCAAAGGCAGGAAGGGTCAGGAAATAAGGGTGAATAGATATGGGGAGCACAGGGATAAAGTGTATCCATATTTACAGCAGAGCAAACTGGGGGCAAAGTTATTAAAGTTTAAAAAGTGCTGTTACACTGAGGCAATTACAAGTAATGTTACAAAGCAAAATGTTTATAAATTGTTGAATGGAAAACTAATTTGTTTTGTAAACTTTCACCCAAACTACACTGAAAGTAAATAAAAGCAAGCAAAAAATAAAAATAATAAAAAAAGGAGTAACAGAAGTAACGGTGAATTCATTCTTCAGTTCAATAAAATTATACTTTAAAATAACAAAAAATAGAATGACACAAGAAAGACTTTGTGAAATTTTATTAATTATAAATTCTAGTCATTTTCTTGGGAGGGATGAAAGAAATAAAATCTGTCCTATCTGCTTTTCTTTCTCATAAAGATTTTAAAATAAAACTAGACAAAAACATATTGCTTATTTAAATATTTATTTAACTATTTGATGATAAATTATGATGTTAGATATAAATAAACTGACATGTAAGATTGCAGATGTGGATGAGAACTTCTGAGAAGAATAATTTAAATGGTGATGATGAAATAACCTTGTTAGCAGTGCTTCAGAAATAACTCTACACTTCTGCAGCTCAAAGCATGAAAATGTTCTGCAGGAATTAAATGTGTTAGAATTGTTTTGGTTACACTGAAATGCAATTTCATACTGACACCAGAGTCCAGTCTCTTTATTTAAACTTATAAGCATTTATATTTTCATGGCTTTTTCAAATGATCATCAAGCAAACATGTAAATTTAATTTATTGGGAAAAAATACTATAACCCACCACTGAAGTATTTAGTGCCTTAAGCAATGAAATGGCTTGAGGTAATTTTCCAAGAAATAGTCACTAAAGATTACAGTGCAAGTGGTTCTTGATACAAATTTACTTAGTTTGTACACAAATTTTACCCCTTTCTAAGTATACAATGTAGTTACTTAAGAATAAAAAGTCACTATTTTTCTATTACCTTTGCTATAAATTATAGCCCAAAGTTTTTGGTACCAATTCTCTAAGCAGCATTTAATGTAAAACAAAATGCTTACTGTCAATATCTCTCAGAAATTATAATACATATTTCAATGGCATATAGTAAGCATTTTTCCTATTATGTATACTTGGATCAGTGTAATTTATTGGATGGATCAAAATTAAAAATGAAAAATATATTAACTTCACAAACATCTATTAGGAAATAATTCTTTAAATGTAAAGTTTCAAATACAAATGCCTTTCTAGATAAAATAAGGATTTTTTAAAATTAGCCTGCTGAATATGATCCTGTTTTCTTAAGTCTCCATTTGTGCCCTGAAAAATTCTGCCTAGCTGTTCATCAAAAGAGCTATTATTGAGGGTACGCTTAACCAAAACAATTCAGTAAAATCATGTTTGAAAACTGGGCATCCATAAGGGAGCTCTGGTGGTGCAGTGCCTATGGAACTTGACTGCTAACTTGAAGATTGGTGGTTCAAATCCACCAGGCACTCCTTGGAAAGAAGATTGGGCAATCTACTTCTGTAGTGATACTGCCTCAGAAACTCAAGGAGGGGTCACTAAGAGTCGGAGATGACTCAGTGGCACATAACAACAATATACACATATTTCTCTTTATTTTCTCCTGTCCCATCCATTAACCACTTGCTACCCATAATAGGTCAACATTTTCCCTAAGCCATACTTATTTTAATGATTCCTGACCTTGTTTTCTTACTTACTTTCAAATGTTTGCCTCAGTAATAGGATGACCAAGAGAAAATTATGATGGGACCATGGAAAATGCCCATCTGAGTTTCATCATTGATTTAAACAGTAAAGAATTTTATCCCAGAAAATAATATCAAAGTGTTCTTTCATGAAAATATTTTATATTTTGCATAAGCAACAATAAAGAAACTTGTAAATTAGTGTTGTTGTTGTGAGGTGCCATCAAGTCATCTCTGACTCATACAGACCCTATGCATAATGGAACGAAACACTGCCTGGTCCCACACCAGCTCCATGATCCTTGCTATACCTAAGCACATTGTTGTAGCCACTGTATCAATTCATCTTGTTTAGAGCCTTCCCCTCCTTTGATGACCCTCCACCTTACCAAGAATGATACCCTTCTTCAGAGAATGGTTTCTTCTTACAACATGACCAAAGCAGGTGAGATGAAGTCTGGCCATTCTCACTTCCAAGGAACATTCCAGCTGCACTTCCTCCAGGACAGATTTGTTAGTTCTTTTAGCAATCCATGGTACTTTCAGCATTCTTTCCCAGGACCACAACTCAAAAGCATCCAGTCTTCTTCAGTCTTCCTTATTCACTGTCCATTTATTACATGCATATGAGGTGCTTGAAAATACCATGTCTTGGATCAGGCACACCTTAGTCCTCAAGGAGACATCTTTGCTCTTCAGCACTTGAAAGAGGTCTTTCGCAGCCAATTTGCCCAGTGCTATACAACATCTGTTGTCCTGATTGCTGCTTCTGTTGGTGTTGATTTTAGAACCAAGTAATATGAAGTCTTTGACAACATCAATCTTTTTCCCATTTATTGTGATGCTGCTTATAGGTCCAGTTGTGAAGATTTTTGTTCTCTTTATATTGAGGTGTAAGCTATCCTGCAGACTGTAGTATTCAATCTTCATCAGTAAGTGCATCAATTCATCCTCACTTTCAGCAAACAAAGTTGAGTTGTCAGCCTACTGCATGTTGTTAATGATTCTTCCTTCAATCCTGGTGACATGTTCCTCTTCATATAGTCCAGCTTCTCAGATTATTTGCTCAGCATACAGATTGAATAAGTATGGTGAATGAATATAACCCCAACACACTTCCTTCTTGATTTTAAACCATGCAATGTCCCCTTGTTCTGTTCCTCCTGGTCTATGTACAATTTCCTCATGAGTACAATTGTTCTGAAACTCCCATTCTTCTCAATGTTATCCAAAATTTGTTGTGATACACACAATCAAATGCTTTTGAATAGTCAATAAAACACAAGTAAACATTTTTCTGGTATTATTTTCTTTGAGCCGAGATCTATCTTTATGTAAATTAATAGAACTACTATTTTACCTATGTTATTGTTAGCTGTTATTGAATCAGCTCTGACTCAATGAAACTTTTTTTTTATAACAGAATGAAATGTTGCCTGGTCCTGCACCATCACAATTACATCTGTGTTGTTGTTATATTGTGTCACTGACTTAATTCTAATAGAAGTAATGAGAATGTGAATAAGTTAGGAGGTATGAAAGAAAAAAACCAAAAAATTCCAAACTTACTGCTGTCGAGTTGGTTCCAACTCATAGTGACACTTCTTTGGGTTTCTGAGGCAGTATCACTATGGAAATAGATTTTCTGTCTTCCTTCCAAGGAGTGGCTGGTGGGTTTGAACCGCCAGCCTTCTGGTTAGCAGTCAAATGCCTTAGGCACTATGCCACCAGAGCTCCTATTTGAGAACAGGACCAGTCAATAAAGTATAAAAAGTGTCATAGGGTGTTGTTTACATTTGGGAGATCTACTTGTGTCAACTTGGAGAATAAATAAAAATGTAAAAGAAAATTACAATAGTATAGGTAAGAGATGACTATATTAATGAAGTCTGTTGCTACAGGGAAGAAATAGAAATGGGGCATGAATTAAAGGATTTTTAAAGTCATTTCTAGTCCTACAACAAAATATTTTATAGGGAATTTTAAAAAATTATATTTGTGATATATATTTCATAATCTGACAATTTGGGAGAAGAAAAGGGGATAGTTAGAGCTTAGATGACAAATAAATTAAAAATAAATAGATACTGAAGAAACAACCAATTCCAAACAAAACTCACTGCCATCGAGTCAGATCCGACTCTTAGTGACCTCTCCTTGGGTTTCTGAGGCAGTATCACTATGGAAGTAGATTGCCCAACCTTCCTTTTGAGGAGTGGTTGGTGGGTTTGAACCACCAGCCTTCTGGTTAGCAGTTAAATGATTTAGGCACTACACCACAGACCTACACTAACCAAAATTTTTCAAATTACCTTGTTAATGGTTTTGAAAAAGCATATCTGAAAAAAATGAAACTAAATAAATTGAAAAATAAGCTGATGATTATATACTATAGATATTAGTCAACATATGTATGGAAAAAAGCAGAGCAAATACCAGGTTCACATAATTGTGGCATAGCATGCACATTATTCAAATGTATAAGTAAGAAAAGCATGATATTCTGTTTATTATTCCAAAGTGTTTTTCTGAAAACTTAATGGTCAAAATGGAATTATTGTGGTTTGAGCTGGAAGAACTAGGTGCAAGACCACTTTTGAGATATGCAAATAAAACTGAGAACTGCTGTAAAGCACAGTTGGGAGCTCTGATGGTGTAGGACCTAAGGCATTTTACCATTATCCAGAAGGCTGGTGGGTTTGAGCCTCCTCGGAAGGAAGATTGGGCAACATACTTCTGTAGAGATACTGCCTCTACAGAAACCCAAGGAGGAGTATCTATGAGTCGGGATCGACTCAACAGCAGTGAGGTTT
>NW_006921750.1:2388305-2390635 GCF_000298275.1 Orycteropus afer afer | reverse complement strand
AAAAAAAAATTAATAAATAAAGCGCTGTTAATGCTTCCAAAGGATTAAAGGAATTGGAAGCAGTTATATAAATATCTCAGGTGTAAAACATGTAGAAAGCAAGTAGGCATGAAATTAATAATTAGTTTTAATGCTGAGATATTGAGCTCATTTTAAAAGTTAGGTAGTAATGGAGAATTTGTAGAATGTTTTATTTTTGTTGTTGTTGTTATGTGCCATTGATTCAGAGCTGACACATAGTGACCCCTCCTTGGGTTTCCAAGACAGTATCACTACAGAAGTAGATTGCTCAAACTTTCTTCTGAGGAGTGGCTGGCGGGTTTGAACCTCCAGCCTTCTGGTTAGCAGTCAAATGCCTTAGGCACTATGCTACCAGAGCTCCCAGCTTGTAGAATACCTATTAATAAAATGTAACAAAGTGAATATGTTTAAAAATGAACATTAAAAACGATTAGGTTTAGAAATTTATTCTAATGTGATAAGGAAATCATTTCACAAATTTGACAAAAGAGATTTGATTTTGAAATGGCATTGTAAGGTAGAAAACATAATGCAACTAGAAAAAGTACATGCAGTTCAATTACTTCATCAAATGCACTGGGCTAGTCTACAAATTATTCCTATTTAAATCTTCACTCAGAAAAATATTTTAAATAAACTAAAATATTATAAGGGATCTCTGGTGGCATAGTGCCTAAGGCATTTGACTGCTAACCAGAAGGCTGGAAGTTCAAACCCCCCAGCCACTCCTCAGAAGGAAGGTTGGGCAATCTACTTCTATAGTGATTGTTGTTGTTGTTGTTATGTGCTCACGAGTCAGCCCAACTCATAGCGAATCCTCCTTCCGTTTCCGAAGCGGTGTCACTATGCAAGTCTTAGAAAAAGTTGCTCTTTCTTTATGTCACAGACCACAGCAATTCATTATCAGTGTCATTCTTTTATTATTATTATTATTTTTACTGTGATTTGGGTGAAAATTTGTAGAGCAATTTCACTTTCCACACCGCAATTCACATACACTTTGTCTCATGACATTGATCACAGTTTATCACATTGCAACAGCTCCCCTCCCACTTCCTCCCCATAGTGACCTCTTCCCTGTGTCCATCCCTCCATGCACTCTTGCCCCCTGAGCTGTCTTCCTGTGCATAAGCAGCCCTTCTTTCTCCCATGATTCTTCTCTCCAAGGAGTGTATCTACTTCAGGTAAATGTTCAACTCGTATGCCTGTCTTTTGTTTGTCTGGAAACCACAGGTCTGGGTTCAATTCCAGACCTGAATGGCAGCTAGGGGCCATAGTCTCAGCGGTTCCACCAGTCTCTGTCAGACCAGCAGACCTGGTTCTCTGCCCCTCCCCCTTTTTTCTTCCTCCAAATGATTTTGAGTTTTGTTCCACATTGTTCTCCAACTCTATCAAGGATCTCCTAGATAGATCCCCTTCCAAGTGGATGACAGTGGTAGTCAGGCACCATCTAGTTCTTCTGATCTCACAGTCATATAGGCTGCAGATTGGATGGTATACTAGTCACTAGGACTAATTGTTTCCAAGACTTTTTGGTTTTCCTCATTCTTCTTTGCTCTGGATGAGGGAGACCCATCACTGTACCTAGATGGCAGCTTGCTAGCTTTTAAGATCTCAGTTGCTGCTTGCCAAAGTAGGAGATGGAACAATGTTTTGTATAGCATATTATGCCAGTTGAGCTTGATGTCCCCTGTGACTATTATCCCAAGCCCAAAGTTTCAACTACTCAGTCCCTCTGGGTAGTTGGCTGTGACCAAGCCATGACCACAACCTTGCCCCTTGTCAGCTCTACTATAGACTTGGGAATTCTGATCATTCACATAAACTTATAGGACCATTGTTTACCAACCCTATACATGTTCTTGGGTACACTCCCCACTTCATAGACATACCTAATAGTTCAGCCTGTCCACCCATCTATCCACCCGTATACCCATGTTTGCCTTCACTGACAACACAGTACTGTATGTGCAAAAGGATACATCTTTGTTGTCTCTACCTCCCATGAACCTCTCTATGTCTTTCTCTTCCTCAATGTCATCATATTAGTTACTCACATTTGGTACATTGCCCTTCTCATCATTCAAATCAATACTTATTTCTATCTATCTAACAGCATTCCCTCCACTACGCTCCCCTCCCACCCCTGGTAACCAACAAAGAAAATATCCTTCCATAGATAAAACTTTCCTTGACTTTTACAATAACAGACTAATACAATATGTGTCCTTTTTGGATTGACTTATTTCACTAAGAATAATGTCCTCCAAGTTCATCCACGTTATGTGGTGTTTTGCAGATTCTACATT
>NW_006921750.1:2366576-2377756 GCF_000298275.1 Orycteropus afer afer | reverse complement strand
ATCTTCTGTGTCTGTGTTAATTGGTTTCCCTTTTCTTTGTTGAAGAGGGTCTGTGCAATCCTTCTGCCTAGTCCGCCATCTTGCCCCGCCCCTTTATTGTTGATTTCTAATTGATAACATTATGATCTTAGAAGATGCTGTTCAGTATTTCAGTATTTTTAAATTTATGAAGGCTTGCTTTATGGCCTAATATATGGTCTATCCTGGAAAATGTTCCATGTGCACTGAAGAAGAATGTATATTGTGTTGCTGTTGGGTGAAGTGCTCTGTAGATGTCTGTAAGGTGGGGTGGATTGTATTGTTTAGCTTTTCTGCATCTTTGTTGAGTTTCTTTCCAGTTCTATCTTTCAAAGAAAGTGGTGAATTAAATTCTCCCACTATGACTGTGGAGTCATCTATTTGGCTTTTCAACTCTTTTAAAGTTTGATTTATGTATTTTGTGGCTCTTTCATTGAGTCCATAGACATTTGTTATGCTTATATCTTCATGTTCAATTGATACTTTAATCATTATGTAATATCCTTCCTTGTCTCATGTGGTGGTTTTTGTCTTATAGTCAATTTGATCAGAAATTAATATTGCCACTCCTGCTCTCCTACAATTGACATTTGCTTGCTATATCTTTTCCAACCTTTGATTTTTAGTCTGTTTTTGCCTTTATCTCTAAATGTGTCTCTTGTAGACAGCATATTGATGGTTTTGTTTTCTTATTCAATCTGTAACTCTCTGTCTCTTGAGTGGTGCATTTAACCCATTAACATTCAGTTTAATTATTGACATGTATGAATTGGTTGCTTTCATTTTGTTATGAGTTTTTTCATGGTGTCCCTAGTTTCTTTGTTCCATATTATTTTCTATGCTGAGCTCATTATGTTTTTGAACCATGTGATCATTTCCTTTGTTGCTGTTGTTTTAGTATTTGCTGAATATTTGTGCTTGTCCTCTTTTTTATTGTTATGTGAAGGTTTATAATTTTTCTCTGAGGTTACCCTATGATTTATAATTTTCTCCCCAAGTTTAGAACAATCCATTCTATCTTTCAACTCTCTTAACTTCCTTACCATTTAGAATTTCTGTAACTACACAGTATTTTCCCTCTTTTTGTTTGTAGTTGTCCTCACTTCCCAATTGATGTCTCTGGTTCCCTCTTTACAATCTTTCAAGCTCATTTTACTTTGCATATGTCCATAGCTGTGGTTTCTGGGTTATGTCATCCTGTGTATTAATGGTCGACTTTTATTTGTTATTTTTGGTTCTCTGTACAAATGACTCCCTTTAACATCTCTTGTAAGGTTGTTCTGGTTTTAAAAAATTCCCTTAGTTTCTGCTTATCTGGAAATCTCCTAATTTCACCATCATTTTGAGGGACAATTTTGCTGGGTATGTATCGTTGTGCCTAAGGCACTTGACTGTTAACCAGAAGACTGGAGGTTCAAACCCACTAGCCACTCCTCAAAAGGAAGATGGGGCAATCTACTTCCATACTGATACTGCCTTGGAAACCCAAGAGGGGTCACTGTGAGTCAAGTCCAAATCGACAACACATAACAACAACAACATACAATGCTTGGTTGAAAATTGTTCTCTTTCAGTGTTTTATATATACCATCCCATTGCCTTCTCCCTTGCATGGTTTCTGCTGAGAAATCAGAGCTTATTCTTACTTGCTGACCTTTGTAAGTAACTTTTTGTTTTTTCCATGCTGCTTTCAGGATTTTGTCTTTGTCTTTGGTTTTGATGAGTTTGATGATGATGTGTCTTGGTGATTTTCTTTTGGGGTCTATCCTGTTTGCGGTTCATTGGATTCCTGAATGGATATATTCTCATCTTTCATTATATCAGGGAAGTACTCCTCCAACAAATCTTGGACAATTTGCTCAGTGACTTTATTTTTCTCTTCCTGTTCTGGAATTCCAATGACACGTAAGTTAGTCCTTTTGATGGCATCCCACATGAACCTTAGTCTTTCTTCATTTTTTTTTTTTTTTATTGTTTTTCTGATTGATCACTTTCCAAAGAAGTATTCAGATATTTGTCTTCAATCTCATTAATTCTGTCTTCCATTGTATCAATTCTGCTCCTTTTCTCTTCTAATGTGTTTTCTATCTCTGACAATTTCGTATTAATCTTCTAGATTTTTATCTGTAGATTTAGAATCATTTCTAATTTTTCATTTTGTTATTGTGTTTTCTTCCAAAATTCTTCTCGGGTTTTTTCTTTGTTTTCTTTGGTCTGTCTCTCTATCCTTTGAAGATACCTAAATGTAATTCTTTTGAATTCCTTATCAGAGATTTCCAATGCTGCTTCTTCCTCAGGGATGTGTTCTGGGTCTGTAACCTGATCCTTTGTTTCTACCACTTTATCCTTCTTCTTTGTGTGGACTTTGATGGTCTGTTGTCTCTGAGACCTTGTGACATTGTTGTATTTATATCTCTGTTAACTGTTTGTGAAGAGCAGCCAAGGGTGATTCAGGCTCTTCTTGGTGGTTTTTTATCACTGGCCCATTAGTTGAGAAGGAGGAAGTGGTTCTTGCTAAGTAAGTGAAGTTGCAGGAGGTGTGGGTATAATTGTGTCTTATGGAGACTGTTGCTGTCTCTCACTCAGTTAGCAAAAATTACAATTGAATGTCCTTCAGAAAACTAAAAGCATATGGACAAAATACACACCATGTAGTCACACAGGAACAGTAACCAAAAAATGAAAAAAAGGAAAAAGAAGAAGAAAAAAAACAATAAAACCTGCAATATGTGGCCATCTAAGTTGCAGCTAATGGTCTCCTCTCATCTGAAGTGAAGAAGAGTGAAGAAAATCAAGGGCACTTGGAATCAATTAGTCCAAGGATATGATGGACCTTGAGACCAGAAGAAATAGATGGAATAAATAAATAAATAAATAAATATTTTTTAAAAAAGGACAGTAAGAATGAGCATAGTGAAGTGTCAAAGATTCGAGAATAAAATTTCCCGGCACTGATGATAGACGCAAATTTTCAAACAGGAACAAAACCCCAAGAGCTCATTATAATTAATTAAAATAAATATTAAAATGAAACATTACTAGAGAGAGCCTTTAGAAATTTCTGAACTCAAATCTTTAAAAAAAAGATTCAAAAAGCTCCAAGAAAATATGTAAAAATTTACCTGCAAAGAAATGAGAATGCTAATGACAGCAGAGATTTCATTCTAAAGAAAGCAATAGAGAAATGCAGCAAAATTTCCAGAGAAATAATTTTTTTTATCTAGATCCCATTCAATAGCACTTTTGTGATCCATAGGACATATATTACCTACCAATATTTTCCATCTCTCAGAACTTCCAAAGGAAGATGGTATCCCAGTTACAGAATATTCTGTCACATGGCATGGATATGTATAACTGCATGGATCTAAAGAAATGTGCCTCACCCTGATAATCCTACCATGGTATATATCAGACCTGCCTAATTGTAACAATATCCATATTGTTGTGTTGTTGTTGTTGTTTTTAGGTGCCATCGAGTCATCTCCATCTCATAAGAACCCTACAGCAGAACAAAACACTGTCCTGTCCTGAGCCAGCTCCATGATTTTTGTTACACTTGAGCCCATCGCCACCACCACTGTGTTAATCCACCTCATTGAGGGCCTTCCCCTCTTTTGTTGACCTTCCACCTTATCAATTATGACATCCTTCTCCAGGGAATGGTCCCTTCTGACAACATGACCAAAGTATTTGAGACGAAATCTGACCTTTCTTGCCTCCAAGGAGCGTTCTGACTGCACTTCCTCCAGGACAGACTTGTTCATTCTTTTAGCAGTCCACTCTACTTTCAGCATTCTTTGCCAGCACCACAGCTCAAAAGCATCAATTCTTCTTTGGATTTTCTTATTCATTGTCCAGCTCTCACATGCGTATGAGGTGATTGTAAATATCATGGCTTGTGTCAGGCACACCTTAGTCCTCAAGAAGGCATCTTTGCTCTTCAGCACTTAAAAGAGGTCCTTTGCAGCTGATTTTCCCAGTGCTATATGTCATCTGATGTCCTGACTGATGCTTCCATTGGCATTAACTATAGAAACAAGAAAAATGAAGTATTTGACAATTTCAATCTTTTCTCCATTTATTGTAATGGTGCTTATAGTTCCACTTGTGAAGATTTGTTTTCTTTGTATTGAGATGTAATCTATATGGGAGACGATATTGTTCAATCTTCATCAGTAAGTACTTCAAGTCATCCTCACTTTCAGTAAGCAAAGTTGTATTATCAGTTTATTGAAGGTTGTTAATGATTCTTCCTCCAATCCTGATGCTACTTTCTTCTTCATATAGTCCAGCTCCTCTGATTATTTACTCAGCATACAGATTGAATAAATAATGGTGAAAGGATACAACCTTGATGCACTCATTTCTTGATTTTAAACCACGCAATGTTCCCTTGTTCTATATGAATGACAGCCTCCTAGTCTATGCACTTGTTCTTCATAAGTATAATTAAGTGTTCAGGAATTCACATTCTTCTCAGTGTCATCCACAATTTGTTATCATCCACAAAATCAAATGCTTTTGCATAATCAATAAAATACAAATAAACATCTTTCTGGTATTATTTGAGCCAAGATCCATCTGACATCAGAAGTGATATCCTTCATTCCACATCCTCTCTGAATCCAGGCTGCATTTCTGGAAGTCCTCAGTCAATATAGTTCTGCAGCCATTTTTGAATTATCTTCAGTAAGATTTTATTTGCATGCAATATTAATGATATTGTTCAATAATTTCCACATTTTCTGAGATCACCTCTCTTTGGAATGGGTACAAATATGGATCTCTTCAAGTCAGTTGGTCAGGTAGCTGTCTTCCAAATCTCTTGCCATGACTGAGTGAGTGCCTTCAGCAGGGCGTCCATATGTTGAAACATCTCAAAGGTATTCCATTAATTCCTTGTTTCTCGCCAATTCCTTTAGCACAGCTTCAACCTCTTCCCTCAATACCATTGGTTCTTGAACATATGCCACCTCCTGAAATGGATAAAGATTGACCAGTTCTTTTTGGTACAGTGACTCTGTGTTCCTGCCGTCTTCTTTGGATGCTTCTTGAGTCATTCAATATTTTTCCCATAGAATCTTTCAATATTGCAACTTGAGGCTTAAATTTTTTCTTCAGTTCTTTCAGCTTGAGAAATGGCAATCATGTTCTTCCCTTTTGTTTTTCTAACTCCAGGTCTTTGCACATTTCATTATAGTAATTGGTTTTGTCTGCTCAAACTGCTCTTTAAAATCTTTGGTTCAGCTCTTTTATCTTGTCATTTCTTCCATTTGCTTTGTTGTTGTTGTTGTTGTTGTTATGTGCCGTCAAGTCAGACCCGACTTATAGTGACCCCTCCTTGGGTTTCTGAGGCAGTATCACTATGGAAGTAGATTGCCCCATCTTCCTTCCGAGGAGTGGCTAGTGGGTTTGAACCACCAGCCTTCTGGTTAGCAGTCAAGTTCCTCTGCCACTTGATTTAGCTACTCTTTTCTCAAAGGCAAGTTTCAGAGTCTCTTCTGACATTGATTTTGGTCTTTTCTTTCTTTTATTTTTCATGACCTCTTGCTTTCTTCATGGATGATGTTCTTGATGTCATCCCACAATTCTTGTTTTTGGTCATTGGTGTTCAATGCATCAAATCTACTCTTTAGAGGGTCTCTAAATTCAGGAGAAATATATTCAAGATCATATGTTGTCTCTCGTGGACTTGTTTTAATTGTCTTAAGCTTCAAGTTGAACTCCCATTTGAGCAGTTGATGGTCTGTTCCACAATCAGCTCCTGGCCTGGTTTTAGCTGAATATATTGAGCTTTTCCACCACCTCTTGCCACAGTCAATCTGATTCCTGTGTACTCTGTCTGGTGAAGTCCATATATACAGCCACCGTTTGTGTTGTTGAAAAAAAGGTATTTGCAATTAATGTCATTGGCCTTGCAAAATTCTATCATGCAATCTTCAGGGTTATTTCTATCACCAAGGCCACATTTTCTGACTACTGGTGATTCTTCTTTGTTTCCAACTTTTGCAATCCAATCACCAGTGATAAGCAACACATCCTGATTGCATGTTTGGTCAATTTCAGACCGTAGAAGTTGATAAAAATCTTTAATTTCCTCATCTTTGACTTTGGTGGTTGGTGCATAACTTTGAATAATAGTCATATTAATGGGTCTTCCTTATAGACGTATGGATATTTTCCTATCACTGACAGCATTATACCTCAGGACAGATCTTGAAACATCTTTTGTGATGATGATTACCACCCCATTCTTCAATTTGTCATCCCCAGCATAGTAGATCATATGGTTGTCAGATTCAAAATGGCCAAACCAGTCCATTTCAGCTCACTAAGGCCTAGGATATCAATCTTTATGAGTTCCATTTCATTTTTGACAACTTCCAATTTTCCTAGATTCATGTTTCATACATTCCATGTTTTGATTATTAATGGATGTTTGTAGCTGCTTCTCCTCAATTTGAATCATGCCATGTAAGGACATGGAGGTCCTGAAAGACTTACTGTACCCATATCATTAAGATTGGTTCCATTCTAATGAGGTAGCTCTTTCCCAGTCTTGTTTTGTGTGCCTTCCAACCCAAGGGGCTAGTCTTACTGTACTTTGTTGGACAATGTTTCCAAGCTATTCATAAAGTTGCCCAGTAATGTATGAGAGAGTGTTTCTCTGCTATTCATTCCTAAGGTTTTCCCTGGCCAATTTTTGAGAAGTGGATGGCCTTCTCCTTCTTCATAGTCTGTCTTAATCTGTAAGCTGCATTGAAACCTGTGCACTATGTGCAACTCTGCTGGCATCTGAAACACCAGTGGCACAGCTTCAAGCCTCACAGCAAGTACAAGCCTCAGAGAATGACAAACTGACAGACAAGTTTGTTTCCCTAGTTGTTGTGGTTGTTGTTAAGTGTCATGGAGTCGGCCCTGACTCATAGCGACCCCTCCTTGGGTTTCCGAGGCAGTATCACTACAGAAGTAGGACTGCCCAACCTTCCTTCCGAGGAGTGGCTGGTGGGTTTGAACCCCCAGCCTTCTGGTTAGCAGTCAAGTGATTTAGCCACTATGCTACCAGAGCTCCCACAGCTATTTGAAACCTCTGCACTCTCCTCTTACATAATTCCTACCTGAAAGCTTTGACTCTGTGGTCCTTGGCCACTCCCAGTCCCTCCCTTTCCTTGCTCTAGGGGACTTGAGGCCTAGCCTTTCCTCCAGGCCCTTTTAACCTGGATATCCTGCCACTCCTGAGGTCCCTGAGGCTGCTCCTGGTACCTCCTTTTTCTGGCTCTAGGAATCTTGAAAATTATTTTTCTTTGATTTCACCATGTCTTCCATTACAGAAAACTTAAAGTATCAACAACAACAACAACAACAACAAAATTCAAGGCAGAAAGTAATTCAGTCATGAAAGGGACAATTGAGCTATTACTCAAATATGGGATCAAGAAAGAAAACATGAAAAACCCTGCAAAAGGCACAGAATATTTACCCAGAAATTACATTTTTAGGGTGTTATTTGAAGATTTATTTAGCAAAAAAGGTGATTCTGCCAAGGATAAAAAAACAGTGGATCAAACCACATTTTGAGTGCAAGGGCCATTTTAGTACAGTGCAGCCAGGCAGACATGAATGACACAGTAGAGAAATCTTAATTAGAAGTACACAAGTTACAAAAGATGGTGATGATTAGATAAAATAGAGAATGTGATAGACAGTTTATCAAAAGACTAGAAATGCAATGTAAGAAACAACATCTATACAAATTATGCTGAAAACAAAAGTCTCATCTAAATTAATTTCAGAAGACAAAGTAAATGTCAGGGCAGATACTCAACGCTCTTTCATTATAAAAATAGCAATTAACAAAGAATGTAAAGGAAATTGGGAGGACAGTGGTTAATGCATTTGTCTGCTAAACAAAAATGTTGGTGGTTCATACCCATCAGCTGCTCCACAGGAGAAAGAAGAGTCAGTTTGCTTCTGAAAGATTTCAGGCTTTGAAACACCGTTGGGAAGTTATATTTTGTCCTTATAAGTCACTATGAGGCAGAATTGGCTTTATGTCAGTGGGTTTGGTGTTTTGATTTATAAGGAAAATTTCTCAATATGATAAAAGACATTTATGAAAAACTCACAACTAATAAGATAACCACGTAAAATATGTTTTCCATTTAAAAACAGGAAAAAGAAAATGATGCCTGCTCTCACTACTTGTATTAAATATTGTACTGAAAGTTCTAGTCAGAGTGGTCAGGCAAGAAAAACATGTGAAGGGTATCCAAAAAAGAGAAGAAGAAACAAAACTATCTCTATATTCAGATGATTGATGCTTTATATAGAAAATCCCAAAGAATCCACAAGAAAGCTATTAAAGCTAATAAATTAATTCAGCAGAGTGACCAGATACAAGGTCAATACTGAAGAATCAGTGTGGTTTCTATACACCAGCAATTAGCAATCTGAAAAGGAAATTAAGAATATAATTCCATTTATAATAGTATCTAAAGAATGAAATTGAATTTATCATCATTCCACCACGTCAGGAGATAGCATATTATCAAGAATTGCTGATATTGAAAAACTCCTAGCTGAACTGAAGGCTTGGTAAAAAACAAGTCTCTCAGATTTGACAGAATACCAGTTGAGATGTTTCAACAAACAGATGCAACTCTGGAAGCATTTACTTGTTTATGCCAAGAAATTTGGAAGACAGTTACCTGGCCAATTGACTGGAAGAGATATATATTGTGCCCATTCCAAAGAAAAATGATCAAATAGAATGTGGAAAATATTAAGCAATATCACACTCAGGTGATCACTGAAGCTTGAACTCATCTAGAGGCACTTTGGAAGAAAGGCCTGGCCTGGCAATTTACTTCTGAAAAAATAGCCACTGAAAACTTTATGGAGCACAGTTCTACTAAGGCACACAAGTGTTACTATAAATCGTTATCCACATGATGAGAACTGGTGATTTAATCTTTATCTCAGGTCATACAAAAATTAACTCAAAATGGATCAAAAATCCAAATGTAAGATATAAAACTGTAAAATTTTAAATGAAACAGTGGTAAATCATACTGAGTTTGGCTTTGGAAAATATTACATACAAGAGTAAAATCATTAATATGAAAGATAAATGCAACAAATATTCCATAAATATACAGTATTCAAAACATGAAAAACTTAAAAAAATCTAAAAAAATAAGTTTATGATCTATATAATGAAAACCACAAAACAGAAGAAAACCAAGTCAATTGATAGATATATTTTATTCATTCATTAGAAAACTCAATATAATTCAGATTTTAACATTTTTTCAAACTGATAAATACTATTCTGTTAAAATGTCAGTATAAATTTATAGTAGTCTATAAATTGATTCCAAAATTCATATGGTGTAATATTTGAGGTTGTGTGTAAACTTGGCTAGACCACGATTCTGAGTGGTTTAAGCAGTTGTGATGTGGTTATTTCCATGAAGAGATTGGATGTATATGCTTTGAGCAGCCAATCCATTGAAAGAGAATTTCCCTAGGGGTGTGGACTTCTTCCAATACATATGTGGACATCCCAGGAAAAAGAGAAACTTCTGTGGATCTGGATTCTGTTGTGTTGCTTACAACTGTCTGTGAGCAAACAATGCACCATTCTGCCTGGTGATCCTGGATTTGTCATCCATCGAAGTCTACAGCCAGTATGCTGCCTGCCAACCTTAAGCTCATCAGCCCCTACAGCTGCTGGAGTCAGGAAAAGGTTCTAGTTTGATGCTTGATCCAGGAACACAGGACTTGTCTGATTCTATAACTGTGTGTGCTATTTCCCTAAGATTTTTTTTCTCTCTCTCTCTCTCCCTAAGCTTTCCCAGTTTTGCTTCTCTAGAGAACCCAGACTAATGCATTTGGTACCAAGAGTGGTTCTAGAGAGACAAATTCATAAGGATGGGTTTCCTAAATTCTCATCGATTCTGTTTTGGTTCTCCAATTTGATTAATCATAAAGGCACTGGTGACTCTGCCTCCATTAGTAAAGAGGTCCCTGCTAATCCATGGAGTTAGGTGGCAACATTAATATGCAAAATAGCACTATCAATAGATCAAGTATTTTTAAGTGAGGCTGTTGGTGACTGTACATTTGATAGTTTTCTGCAATTTTGTCAGCATGAAGAGTGTAAGGAAGCTGGTTGGTTGGTCCTACTTATGCTAGAAAAAGTGGTGAAAGAGCAAGATGAGTTCAGGGCAGCTGAGTCACAGCTCAAGCACTGCATAAATGACCTCAATGTTCTCAGCTGCACCTTGAAAGAACCCTTATTTCTTCAAGTAACAGAGCTGATATTGCCGAAAACCAAACACAGAGTCTTATTATAAGGGTGGTTGAATTAAAATGCCAATTGAATTGCCAACCCAAAATAGTGTCTGAAGTTAAAGTGAGGGTATGATTGGGAAAAAAAAAAAGGGGGTGGGCTTTCAGGAAAGTCTGGGATGGGGACATATGGGCAGAGAGTCAGGAAGATGAGAATATGGAACCTGTAAATTCTGGTGACTCCCTCCTGCAAAAGCACCATCCCTCCCATTTTAAGGGACTACTATAAAACCATTGGGAGTTCTGGTAGCATAGTGCCTAAGGCACTTGACTGCTAACCAGAAGTCTGGCGGTTTAAACTCACCAGCCACTCCTCAGAACGAAGGTTGAGCAATCTACTTCCATAGTGATATCCCCTCAAAAACCCAAGGAGGAGTTGCTATGAGTCAGGTCCTACTTGATGGCACATAACAACAATAACAATAAAACCATTATCCCTACCACCTCCATTTGATGGGATTAACCCAACTGTTCCTGCTGGATCATTGTCTGAGGTACATGCCATAGAAGACATTACTGACTATTCTCAGGCATTTCCCCAACCACTCATTGTTGCTGCTAGACCTATAAGTAAACTTAAGTCCAAGCGAGCTCCAAAAGGTGAAATAAAAAGTATAACTAAGGAAGTGGTATACTACACTTGAAAAGACCTACTTGATTTTGCTAACATGTATATATAGAAACCTGGAGAATATGTGTGGGATGGCTATTGAGGGTGTGGAATAATGGTACAAGGAACTCAACATTGGACAGGTCTGAGTTTATTGATTGAGGTTCACTAGGAGCTCTGGTAGCATAGTGGCTAA
>NW_006921750.1:2356694-2365921 GCF_000298275.1 Orycteropus afer afer | reverse complement strand
TCCTTCCGAGGAGTGGCTGGTGGGTTTGAACCGCCAGCCGTCTGGTTAGCAGGCAAGTGTCTTAGCCACTATGCTACCAGAGCTCCCACTATAATGGACAGCAGAGTCAAAACAGTAATCAAAATACTCTCTCATGTGGAATTATGGCATTGGCTACTTAGGCATGGTGTTCCTATAAATGAAATACATGGGAAACCAACTAAATATTTACTTGATCTGTATAGACAGAAGAATTCTAAGCCACATGAACAGAAGTCTAGCTTGAATTGCCAGAATACAGTCACGCCCCCCCTCAATAAATTCCCATACTTGAATCAGTTTACAGACCCACAACCCCTTGAATGAAGGGGAGGCCAGGTCCCCTTGAGGAATGACCCCACTACATTGTAAAAAAATTATACTCCAGACTTCCCCAAAGGGATCTGAGGCCTTTTACAGGAGTGACTGTTCATTGGGGAAAAGGAAATAATAAGCCTTTGGGGGGATTATTAGATACTATCTCTGAACTAATTCTAGGAGACCCAAATCATCACTGTGGCCAATCAGTCTGAGTGGAGGCATATGGAGGTCAAGTTATTGATGGAGCCTTAGCTCAGGTGTATCTCCCCATACCCATCCTGTAGTGATTTGCCTAGTTCCTCTCTCTCTCTCTCTCAAAGAGAGAAAGAGAGAGAGAGACATTCAACAATTGGCAGAATTCCCACAGTTGGTCCCTAACATGTGGAGTAGGGACTATTATAGTAGGAAAAGCCAAGTGGAAGCCATTAGAACTACCTCTACTTAGAAAAATAATAAAACAAAAGCAATTCCACATTCCTGGAGGGATTTCAGAGACTATTGCTACCATCAAGGACTTGAAGGATGTAGGGGTGGTGATTCCCACTACTTTCCCATTTAACTCGCCTGCTTGTCCTGTGCAAAAAACAGTTGGATCTTGGATAATGACAGTGGATTATCATAAACTTAATCAGGTGGTGACCCGAATTACAGCTTTTGTCTGTAAGGTTGGGTTGCCGACGCCAAGAGAAACAAGGACAGAGAAATAGAAAAGAAAAAGTTATTTAAGAGATACAAGCATAAGAACAAATGGGATGTCTGCACCAGAGAAACCTACAGGTGATTGTCTCAGTTAGGTTCATTTTTATCCTTCTATCTGAACTTCTCATTTATTTGTCTCAGGGTTTAAGACGCCATTGGGTTTAATCACCAAGGTCTTACAATTGGCCCATTCTTTCCTTTTGGTCAGTTTGTTTCTTCCTTGTGTTCATGGTGCCCCTATTAGGTAACTTTTTACATGAGTCAGACAATAGTCATTAACTATTTTCAGAATGTGATAGTCTCCAGTATTTATTATTATTATTATTATTGTTTTGTAACATTTCATTTTGGCTGAGTGTAAATTATTGTGAGGTTTGATTTTACTAAGGCTTTAATTGTGAGGTTTGATTTCATTAACCTTTCACTCCCTCCCCTTTCTTGTTGTATAAAAATATATCTAAATTTGTGTTAGTAGGGATGTTGAGGGATGTTGTTTCTTTCTACTGTAACTGCTTCCTGCTGGTAATGGATATAGAGCTGTCCCTATGTTTAATGTTGAAATATAGGTTGATAATGGGCTGGTCGTAAGAGGAGGATATCTTTTATTGAATTGTTGGTTATTGCTTTAATAGGATCCTGTAGAACTTTCATAAATATTTTGAATAGCCAGGGCCCAAACATTAGTATTAAGTATATAGATATGAGACATCCCACTAAAGGTAGTAGCCAAGAGAAATTGGGTATCCACAAGGTTAATGAAGAGGTGACAGAGGTTTGTTAAATCAGTGAAGCCACTTAGTCTGTTCATATATTTCCTATATATTGGTCTCTACTAGTCCTGAGTTACTTATATAGGCCCAATAGTCTTATTGATGACTGCACAGACTCCTCCTTGATCTTCCAGTAAATAATTTAGATTTATCAAAACAACTTGATGCAACAGCAAGGGGATGGTCAATGTGTCCAAGGGTCCTAGGAAAGGCTGTCCTTCAAGTATAAGAAAGTTAGAAATCAACCATTTCCCAACGTATGATTGTTCACTCTTCCCATTCTTCATCTGAATCAATTTTAAACAAGGCAGCAAATGCTCTCTCTCCCTCCAGCCTACAAGGAACATACCTTACCCATACACAAGTCCCCCACATCACTCCAAGCAGAACCTCTGCCTTAAATCCAGCTACTCTTCTCACAATCCCTGTCTCCAAACCACCAGCTACTTTCCTCACCAACTGACACACCTTCCTAACTCAAACAACCCTACTATACTAAAAAAAAAAACCTACTTTCCTTATACATTTACCTACATCTTCACTCAAAAAACTTTACTTTCCTTACCCAACTGACACGCCTTTTCTTACATGCTCCCTCAAACAACCCTACTTTCCTGACCCAACTGACATCTTTACCTACCTCCTCCAAAACTTGGTTCATAGATGTAAGCTCTCATATCACAAATGGGAAAAAAGGTGGCAGGACATGCCACTGTTTCTCATGACCAAACTATTGAAGATTTAAAATTCCAGTAAATTCAGATAGGGAAGAATAAGTGGCCCCAGTATCTATTAAAAATGAGACAAGTTTACCTGTGGCTGTAACAATTACCCATAGTTTCGTTGTTGAGATGGGAGTTGTCAGGGCCTGTTGGGAGCCTGGGCATCTTCAATCTTTAGTAGGAAAGCCAAGAAGACCAAAGAGTTCCCAAATGGGCTCAGAGGGGGATATTTTGGGAACAGATGTAATCCTGTCTTGAGGGGCCTGATTACAGTCTGACTTCCAGTGTCCCTCATTGCCACACACTGGTCCAGGTGGGGGTCTCAGATTTGGACAGGATCTGGCCCAATGTCCTTCCTTGTCACATTTGAAACATGATCCCTAAGGAAGCTTAAGTTTGCCTCTCCATGGTCCTGGAGGGGATTTAAGAGTAAGTTTTGCCCATGGTGGCTGTCTTATAGAGACTTGTAAGGCAGTAGCTGAAAGTTGGATTTTTGTTTGATCTTATTTCTGTTTTTGTAATTTTCATTCCTCATCTCACTTATTAGAAAGTTTAAAAGCAAGACTAAGAGGGACTCTTTGAGGGGTTTGTGGACCAATTTCTAATTTCTGAAGTTTCCATCAGATTTCAGGGATAGACTGAGAAATAAAATGCATGTTAAGAATAATTCTTTCAGGGGTGGTTGGCTCAAGAGTGGTATATTTCTGTAAAATCTCTGTGAGGTGGGTGAAAAAGAGGGCTGGGTTTTCATCAGGGTTTTATATAATTTTCTAAGGTTTCTCATAATTAACTGCTTTATGAGCAGTTTTTTATTTTTTTATTTTTTTTTTTAGGCTGGCAATGAGGCAAGTGAGAATATGGCCATGGTGTTGCCTATCAGGGGAATCTATCAATACTCCCAATTTGGGTTGACTAGAGGGAGGGCTGGAAGCCCAAGTGGCATAGTGACTAAGTCATTTGACTTCTAATCAGAAGGCTGGTGGTTCAAATCCACCAGCCACTCCTCGGAAGGAAGATTGGGCAGTCTACTTCCCTAGTGATACTGTGTCGGAAACCCAAGGAGGGGCTGCTATGAGTTGTATCCAACTGGATGGCAAACACCACAACAACAACAGAGGGAGGGCTACAGATCCTAAGGAGTGAGCTGTGTCTTGTTTGTGGAGTTCATCTGCATGAACTTGAGCTGACAGACAGATACCCTTCTTTTCCTCTGGAGTGAGGGAAGAGATTAAAATGACATAAATATCATGTCAAGTGAGATTATAAGACTGGTTGATATATTAAAATTCTTTGGTATAAGTTGTGGAGTTGGTTGAAAAGGAACCAAAATGATTTTAAATTTGAGACAGGTCAGATATAGAGAAATGAACATGAACCTGGATGATATTTTCAGTTCCAGCTAGTTCCCAACGGAGAAGCAGGGGGGCTGTGGTCTGAATGGCCTGAGAACAAGTGTGGGGAGGGGAAGAGTAGGCAACATGAGAGGGGTATGGAGGAGGAGTGGGAGGGTTAGAAGGTGGGGGACCCACTGGGGGATGTGGTAGGGAGTGACTGGCCAGATTTAAGGAGGGTTCAGGGTCAGGGACTGAGCCAGGGGTGGGGGATGTGATTTAGAATGGAGGAGGAGTATCTGGTATGTAGTGCAAGAATAACAGAGAGAAGCACGATTGCAGAGTGTGAAGAAGGCCAGGATATAAAGAATTTTGGACCACTTTCCACTACATTGTCAAAAATTATCTAAGTCCTAAGGACATTAAAATTGACAGTGTTATTTTCTGGGCACTGGGGGTATTATTCCCTATAGTAGGTAAGTGACCATCTGAGTACTAGAGATATTAAAACCAAAGGAATGGTGTCCCCATCATTTGACAACACTGGAGGAGATCATGGAACCAAACTTCTATTCAGCTGTCCCTGAGCCAGAGTAGGTTCAGGGGAAGCAGAAGCCTGGAGGCCAAAGCTGGGGAATTTCTGGCCTAGTGCCAGGTCTGACAGTGAACAGCAAATCAGAAATCTGTGAAAGGAAAACATAATGTCACATACCAAGGAGGAATCAGCCAGTGTTGGATGCACTGTCTGTAATGGAAAGAGATTCCTTATGGGTTCCTCCTGGCAAGTTGTATCTCCTGTCCCATCCAAACCCCTGGGAGCTTTTCCATTTTTTTCTTGTTTGGTCTTTGTTCCCTCCCAGGTTTTGGCACCATAACTGTAAGGTTGGGTTGACACTGCTGAGAGAAAACAGGACAGAGAAATAGAAAATAAGCATTTATTTAAGAGATGCAAGCATCAGAGCAAATAGGCTGACTCTGTTCTAGAGAGACCAACCAGTGATTGTCTCAGTTAGGGTCTTTTTTATCCTTCTCTCTGAACTTTTAAGACATCATCAGATTTAGTCAGCCAGGTCCTGCAATTGGCTCATTCTTTCCTTTTGGTCAGTTTGTTTCTTCCTTGCAGTAATGGTGCCCCTATAAGATAACGTTTTACAGGAGTCAGACAGTAGTCATTAACTATTCTCAGAAGTGTGATAGTCTGGAGTATGTTTTTTTTTTTTTTTTTTGTAACATTCCATTTTGGCTGAGTGTAAATTATTGTGAGGTTTGATCTTATTAACCGTTTAATTGTGAGGTTTGATTTTATTGGCCTTACACTGTTCCTGATGTAGTTTCATTGCTTGAGCAAATCAAGACATCTCCTGGTACTTGGTATGCAGCTATTGATCTGGCCAATGTCTTTTTCTCAATACTAATTTCAAAGGATCATCAGAAGCAGTTTGCTTTCAGCTGGCAAGGCCAATAATATACTTCCACAGTGCTTTCTCAGGGGTATATCAACCCTCTAGCAAAATTTAGTCCATAGGGACCTTGATTGCCTTTCCCTTTCACAAGACATCATGCTGGTCCATTATATTCATCTCATTATGCTGATTGGACCTGGTAAGGAAGAAGTATCCATGGTTCTAAACTTATTGGTGAAACATGTGCTTGCTAGAGGGTGGAAAATTAACCCAACAAAAATTCAGGCACCTTCCACCTCAGTGACATTTCTAGGGGTCCAGTGCTGTAACATCGAGATACTCCTATTTGTTCTGGTTACCTAGTACCTCTCTGACAAGAAATATACCACAAATAGGATGGCCTTAAAAAACAGGAGTTTATTCTCTTACAGCTGGACCCTCAGCCTTGGGGTCCAGCTCTGCCTCTTGCTTCTGGCCCACTGGAGCTAGAGGTGTTTCTTCACTCAGACAGCTGCTGTCTGCTGAGGCTGAGAAGCCCCAAGGTTGACAAATAAAAAGGCACAGTCCTTATGTTACCAAACCACAGGGTAGGCCATTAATTCAAGTCCATTTTAAGTCCCAAGGTTGGCAGAGCATGGCAAACTGCTGAACAACGACAAGGCTACATGCAGGGTCCAAGCATGCCATAAGCTAGAGACTTAGATTAGCTCCCAAAGCTGCTGCTTATATACAGGAAGCAGACCACATACCCAAAGGCAGCTTACTCAGCTGCCTGCAGTAAATTCCACTATGGAATTGATTACCAGTCTCATCATGGGGAATACTACATCCAGTGCCCAGTCACTCAATCAGGCCTAGCCAAGTTGACACCAAAACATAACTACCACACTATTAAAGTGAGGGATAATTTATTGCATCTGGCTTCCCCCACAACTGAAAAGGCAGGACAATATCTGGTGGGCCTCTTTGGATTTTGGAGTCCACATATCCCTCATTTGAGTGTGTTGCGTTGGCCTATTTTTCATGTGATTTGAAAACTGTTAGTTTTGAGTGGGGCCCAGACCAACAGAGGACTCTAAAACAAGTTCAGGCTGTCATTCAAGCTGCTCTGCTACCTGGGCCATATGATCAAGCTGATTCAATGGTGGTAGAAGTGTCTGTGGAAGATAGAGATGCTGTTTGGAGTCTTTGGAAGGCCCCTATTGGTGAATTTCAGAGCAAACCCTTAGGATTTTGGAGCAAAGCCCTGCCATCCTTTGCAGATAACTACTCTCCTTTTGAGAAACAACTTTTGGCTTGTTACAGGACCTCAGTAGTGACTGAATGCCTAACCATGGGCCTCCAAGTCACCATTACCCCTGAACTGCCCATTATGAACTGGGTGTTGTCTGACCCACAGATTCATAAAGTTGGACATGCACAGCAGCACTCCATCATTAAATGGAAGTGGTATATAAGAGATCGGGCTCAAGCAGGACCTGAAAGCAAAAGTAAATTGCATGAGGATGTGGCCAAAATGCCTGTGGTTTCTGCTCCAGTCATATTGCCTTCCTTCTTTCAGTCTGCACCTATGGTCTCATGGGGAGTTGACTGAGGAAGAGAAAACATGTGCCTGGTTTACAGAAGGTTTTCCATGATATGCAGACACCACTTGTAAGTGGACAGCAGTGACACTGCAGCCCTTTTCTGGGACTTCCCTGAAGGACAGTGGTGAAGGGAAATCCTCCAAATGGGCAGAACTTTGAGCCATACATATGGCTGTTCACTTTACATGGAACAAGAAATGGCCAGACGCACGATTGTATACTGATTCATGGGCTGTGGCTAATGGCTTGACTGGATGGTCTGGGACTTCAAAGGAGTATGTCTGGAAAATTGGTGACAAGGATGTGTGGGAAGAGGTATGTGGATAGATCTGCTTGAATGGGCCACAAGAGTGAAGATATGTGTGTCTCATGTGAATGCCCATTAAAAAAGGTGACCTCAGCAGAGGAGGACTTTAACAATCAGGTGGATAGGATGACATGTTCAGTGGAAACCAGCCATCCTCTTTCCTCACCTACTCCGGTCATAGCTCAATGGGCTCATGAACAAAGTGGTCATCGTGGCAGGGATGGAGGATATGCATGGACTCAGCAACATGGACTTCCATTTACCAAGGCTAATTTGGCTACCACCACTTCTGAATGCCCAATTTGCCAGCAGCATAGAACAACATTGACACTGCAACATGGAACCATTCCTCAGGGTGATCAGCCACAACCTGGTGGCAAGTTGACTACATTGGACCACTTCCATCATGGAAAGGACAACATTTTGTTCATACTGGGATAGATACTTATTCTGGATATTGATTCACCTTCTCTGCAGACAATGCTTCTGACAAAATACCATCTGTGGACTTACAGAATGCCTTATCCACCATCATGGTATTCAACATAGGATGGAATCAGATGAAGGGACTCACTTCACAGCAAATGAAATGTGGCAATGGGCCTATGCTCATAGAATTCACTGGTCTTATCATGTTCCCCATCATCCTGAAGCAGCTGGCTTGATAGAACAATAGAATGGCTTACTAAAAACACAATTACAGTCCCAACTAGGTGGAAATGCCTGGGAGGGTTGGGATAATGTCCTCCAGGAGACTGTATAAGCTCTAAACCAGCATCCAATATATGGTGCTCTTTCTGTGATAGCCAGGATTCACAGGTGGAGGAACCAAGGAGTAGAAATGGGACTGGTATCACTCACTATTACTCTTAGTCATCCACTCAAAAAAAAATTTGCTTCCTGTCCCTGTGACCCTATACTCTGTGGGTCTGGAGGTCTTAGTACCAAAGACAGGAACATTCCCACCGGAGACACAATACTGATTGCATTGAACTGGAGTTAAGAATACCACATGGCCATTTTGGCTTCCTCATGCCCCTGGATCAACAGACAAAGAAAGGAGTTGCTGTACTGTCTGGTGGGATAGATCCTGATTATCAAGGGGAAATTGGATTGATATTATATAATGGAAGTAAAGAAGAATATGTCTGTAATACAGGAGATTTTTTAGGACATCTCAGTACAACCATGCCCAGTAATTAAAGTCAATGGAAAACTACAAAAACCCAATTCTGATATGATTACTAATGGCCCAGTCCCTTCAGTAATGAAGGTTTGCTCAATCCACCAGGTAAAGAACCACAACCAGCTGAGGTGCTTGCTGAGGGCATGGGAAATACAGAATGGGTGGTGGAAGAAGGTAGTTCTGAATATCAGTTATGACCACATGACCATTTGCAGAAATGAGGACTGTGATTGGTATATTTCTTCACTGTATGTGTGCATCAAATATTGGTGTCTTTTTCAGTTATGAACTATAAAATGTAAACAAGGTTAATGTATTTACAGTTGTATGTGTGTTATTGTGTCATGTTAGGTGCAAATATGACTTTATAATTGTCCTTAATTAGATATTATATATAGTTAAGGAGATGTGTACAACTACCCAGTTGACAAAGGGTGGACTTTGATAGTTGGAGTTGTGTGTCAGCTTTGCTGGACCATGATTCTGAGTAGTTTAAGCAGTTGTGATGAGGTTATTCCCATGATGAGATCAGATGTATATGCCTTGATCAGCCATCCCTTTGAAAGGTAGTTTCCCTAGGGCTGTAACCTGCTTCCAATATGTATACGGAGATCCTGGGAAAAAGAGAGTACCCTTTGTGGATCTGGATCATGTTGCACTGCCTACAACTGTCTATAAGCGAACAATGCACCATTCTGCCTGATGATCTTGAATTTGTCATCCACCGAAGTCAACATCGGATGCAATGCTTGCCAACCTTGAGCTCATCAGCCCTTGCAGCTGCATGCATTGAGAATAGGCTCTAGTTTGATGTTTGATCCAGGAACTTGGGACTTGTCAGCTTCTATAATTGTGTGAGTCATTTTCCTAAGGTAATTATATAT
>NW_006921750.1:2332412-2355963 GCF_000298275.1 Orycteropus afer afer | reverse complement strand
TGTTCCCTCCCCTCCCTTCCCAGTCCTGGCAACAAACAAAGTTTCCCTCCTTATATAAACCTGTCATTGACCCTCCAAAACAATGATCTAATACTATATTTGTCCTTTTGTGATTGACTTATTTCACTCAGCATAATATCCTCCAAATTCATCCATATTATGTGGTGTTTTGCAGACTCTACATTATTTTTAGTGCTGCATAGCATTCCATTTTGTGTATGTGCTATAGTTTGGTCATCCACTCTTCTGCTGATGGGTGTGTAAGTTGTTTCCATCTTTCTGCTATTATAAATAGTGCTACGATGAACATGGGTGTGCATATATCTGTTCCTGTCCTGGCTTCACCTCTTTAGGATATATACCTAGTAATGGGATTGCTGGGTCAAATGTTATCTCCAATTCCAGCATTCTAAGGAATCACCATACTGCTTTCCACACTGGTCGTATCACTTCACAGTCCCACCAGCAGTGCATGAGAGTCCCAATCTCTCCACATACCCATCAGCATTTGTCATTTTCTGCCTTGTTGAAACTTGCCATCAGTGTTGGGGTGAGACGGTATCTATTGTTGTTTTGATTTTCATCTCTCTGATAGCCAATGATCGTGAGCATCTCTTCATGTATAAGCTGGCCACCTGAATATCCTCCTTGGTGAAATATCTCCTCATGTCTTCTGCCCATTTTTCAATTGGATTGTTAATTCCTTTGTTGTTGAGGTGTTGGAGTTTTCCATCAATCTTAGAGATAAGTCCCTTGCCAGATATGTAATTATCAGCAAATATTAATTTGTTGCTGTCATTTTTGTTATGTGCTTTTTCATGATGTTGATTTCTTTGTTCCATATAGTTTTCAGTGCTGAGCTCATTTTGTTTATGAATTGTGTTATCACTTCCTTCGTTGCTATTGATTTAGTATTTGCTAAATTTTTGTGCTGGTCCTATTTTTTATTTTGATGTGAGGGTTTACAATTTTTCTTTGAGGTTACTCTGTGATTTATAGTTTTCTTCCCAAGTTTAAAACAGTCCATTCTATCTTGTAGTTGTCTTGACTTCCCTATCATCTAGAAGTTCTGTAACTCCACAGTTTTTTCCCTCTTTTTGGTTTGTAGCTGTCCTCATTTGTCAATTGATGTCTTTGGTTCCCTGTTTACAATCTTGTAGGCTTATTTACTTTGGATATCTCCATAGCTGGGTTGGTTTCTGGATTATGTCATCATGTGTGTTAATGGTCAGTTGTTGTTGGCTGTTGTTGCTTTTCTTTCCAAAGGACTCCCTTTAGTATCTTGTGTAAGGTTGGTCAGGTTTTAACAAATTCTCTTAATTTCTGCTTATCTGGAAATCTCCTAATTTCTCCATCATATTTGAGGGACAATTTTTTTGGGTATATAATTCTTGGTTGGAAATGTTCTCTTTCAGGATTTTATATATATATCATCCCATTGTCTTCTCATCTGCATGATTTCTGCCAAGAAATCCTAGCTTAGTCTTAAAGGTTGCCCTTCATCAATAACTTTTTGTTTTTCCCATGCTGCTTTCAGGATTCTTTCTTTGTCTTTGGTTTTGGTGAGTTTGATGTTGATATGTCTTGGTGATTTTCTTTTGGGGTCTATCTTGTTTGGACTTCCTGAGTGGATGTATTGTCATCTTTCGTCAAGCCAGGAAAATTCTCTTCCAACAAATCTTTGACAATTTTCTGGTTTTCTTTTTGTCTTCCTATTCTGGAATTCTGATTACACATAGGTTATTCCTTTGGATGTTATCACACATGAACTTTAGGCTTTCTTCATTTTTTTTTAATCTTTCTTTTTCTGATTGCTCCTTTTCCAAAGAAATATTCAGGTATTTCCCTCCAATCTCACTAATTCTGTCTCCCATTGATTCGATTCTACTCGTTTTCCTGTTCAATGTTTTATCTAGTTCTGAAAATTTAGTGTTAATCCTCTGGATTTCTGTGTGTAGATTTTGTATCATTTCTAACTTTTCATTTAGTCATTCTGTTCTTGTATTGTCTTTCGAAATTGTTGTAGGGTTTTCTCTGTGTTTTCCTCAATTTTGTCAGTGTTTTCCTTGATCGGTCTCTCAATTCATTGAAGATACCCAAATATAAATCTTTTGAATTCCTTATCAGGAAGTTCCAATGCTGCATCTTCCTCAGGGATGTGTTTTAGGTCTGTATCCTGGTCCCTTTTTTCTTCTGCTTTATCTTTCTTCTTTGTGTGGCCTGTGATGCTCTGTTGTTTCTGAGGCATTGTGACATTTTTGTGTTTATATTTGATTGGTTATTGTATGTTGAAGTGATTTTCCCATGATTTCCATTTTCTTTGTTTTGTTTGTATGTTATCTATGCAAGCAGGGTACTGTGCTGTGCTCCTCTATTCAGTAGTTGACAGGACTTATGCACTCACCACCTGTCTCCTTTCCTGTTGTCAGTCTCTTGTATGTCCCTGATGTCCTTGGCAAACAGAGCCTATTCTTTGGAATCAAAATGAGAATGCTGTCATTTTAAAATCCAAAATGGCTGCTACTTTTAAGCATTTGAAATGGCTGTATCCTTGGTCTCTTTAAATATCCAAAATGACTGTTGCATGGAAACAATCAAAAAGGCTGCACCCTCTAGACAATGGAAAGTCCACAGCTCAGGTTGTCTCCTTCCTTGCTGTTTCCTTTCCTAGTCACAGGCCACCAGCACAGTCATCCCTGCAGCCCATGGTGACCAGGGCTGATCTTCTGGTCAATTCTCAGGTGACACCACTTGGAAATATTCAGGCTGTTGATCCTGTCAGAGTCGCTGACAGTCAGCAGCTCTGATGGTCTCTGTACTCACTGTTTATGTTCAGGTTTTTCCACTAGTTGGTTCCTAACCCACTTGTGTATAGTTCCCTTCAAAGCTCAGGGTGCTAGGATTATCTTCTGTATCTCTGTCAATTGGTTTCTCTTTTCTTTGTTGAATAGGGTCTGTGTTGCTTGCTTGCCTATTCCTCCATCTTACTGCTGATGCATCTATAATTTTGAGGTTAGATCATTCTTCATATGACACCAAGGCAGAATGTGAAAGGAAAAAAAAAGAAATTAACCACCTAACATTTCAATCATCTATTGATTACAATGTCACATAAAGGCAAAGAATGACTAGAGCAAACAATTTAGATTACATATAATGAGAACATTATGCAAATGATAATCTAAAATATGAACAACCAAGTAAAATAAGCTAATTAAAAAAATTCAATTGAGAAATATATAACTAGTCATTAGCCCTTGATTTAAAGAGCTCTGGTGGCGTAGTGAGGAGCTCTTGTGGCATAGTGTATTAAGCATTTGACTGGTAGCCAGAAAGTCTGCAGTTCAAACCCACCAGCTGCTCCACAGAAGGAAGATGGGCATCTACTTCCTAAAGAAAAACCCAATGGGGATCACTATGGGTTGGAATCAAATAGATTGCTGTGAGTTTGGTGGAAGTTTATTTTTTGTTTGTTTGTTTGCTTTGGTGGCATAGTGATTAAAGCATTCAGCTGGTAAAAGAAAAGTGGACAGTTCAAACCCACCAGCCACTCTGTGGGAGAAACACGAAGCAATCTGCTTCCATAAAGACCATTGCCTTGGAACCCATATGAGGCAGGTATACTCTGTCTTACAGGGGCCCTATGGATAGGAATCAATTCAGTGGCAATTTTTTTTTTTTTTTTTGAGGCACTCTGGTGGTGCAGTGGTTAAACATTCAGCTGCTAACCAAAATGATTCAAACCCACCAGCTTCTTCATGGGAGAAAAATGAGGTAGCCTGCTTCTGTAAAGACTTATTCATCTTTTGGTTTTCTTGTTTGTTTATTAAAGAATACTTATTGATTGTTTTTACTGAGAGTTTGTTCATTTGATAGCTAAAAGGACACAACAGAATATACAGCAATGTTTCATATTCTCCTGAAAAAAGAAAGGGAAAAAAATCCAATTCATAAGAGATATGAACTATATTAAGTTAAAATAGATACATACTTTGGGAGGATCCAAGACAGCAGAGTAGGCAGATACACTATCCAGACCTTCTACAGCAAAGACTCAAGAGATCAAGTGAAACTGGTACAGATGACAGTACTGGAACTCAGACTTCAAAGAAAAGGATAAAGAATAGATCAAATATAGATGAGGGAAAGGAACCGAATGAAAACAGTGAATAGGAGAAATAAACAGACAATAGGTACAGTGTGGCCATTTTGAAATATTGTAAGCAGATTCCCAATGGAGCAGGATCTGACTCTATTTGCCCAGGACTACATCAACACCCACAATGGTGATTGAGTGTCCAGAGTGGTGTTTGCTACTCCTTACTTTGCACAACCTCCTGGTTACCAGAGATGTGACACCACACACTGCACCCACCTGGCAGCCAGTCAAATCCTCCCCTTCACTTCCTATGCTGTGCTTTTGTTTTTTGTTATTTTTCTGCTTGGCACTTCCCTCCCTTTGTTTTTCTTCTTTTCCTTTTCTTTTTTTTTTTTCCTTCCTCTTCTCTTGCCCTTTTTCCTTTATTTTTGGTGTAGGGGACCTCACAGGGGGAACATCTTTGTTGATTGCACAAGCAATTAGCAGCACCATCTTCCACCCATCCCTGGTCAGTGATGCATGGTCCCTCAGAGAGAGTCTTGCATTCCAATGTAATCCTATTTTGTGGCTGATACATTCATCAGCATTGTGTTGCTTTTTCTTTCTTTTTTCTCTTTGTCTTTTTTCCTTCTTCTTAGTTCTTCCCTCTTCTACCATTGTTTCCCTCTTTTTTTTTTTCAATTTGTTTCTTCCTTCTCATGCTCACTCAAACTTTTTTTTTTTTTTCCTGATCTCATCACAAAGCAAGCACTTGCTCCAATCTGTAGTCAGTAGTGTCTGCCCTCATCCCTCATGGGCAGTGGTGTGTGCTTCCCTAGAGTGAATTCAGCATTCCTCTTGTAGTTGTGTTAGTGATGAACAATTGTGCCAGTATTATTTTTTCCCTTCTCTTTTTCCCTGTCCTCTCAGTTCTTCCCTCCTCCCCTCTCCCTTTTTCTTACTCTACGTCACCATTTTTTTTCTTTCTCTTTTGTTCCTTTTATTTAAGATTTAAATTGATCTGGCTGAATGAGAGTCTCACCCTCCTACCACCTCTGCATTTACTAGCACCCACCACTGACCCTCTGTAGTTAATGAAGCACACTCTCATGTATGGAGTGCCACATTTCCACCAGTTGTGTTCAGCAGCTACCACTTGCACCCATTTCTTGTTGTTGTTATGTGCCATCGAGTTGGAGCTGACTCATAGCAACCCCTCCTTGGGTTTCTGAGGCAGTATCACTATGGAAGTATATTGTCCAACCTTTCTTCTGAGGAGTGGCTGGTGGGTTTGAATCACCAGCCTTCTGGTTAACAGTCAAGTGCCTTAGGCACTATGTTACCAGAGTTCCTAATACTCTACTGCATTTCTGTTTTGTTTGTTATGTTTCTTTTTATCCTTTTTATTCTTCTTAAATCTTGCTTCTTCCCTCACAACATTTTTTTCTCTTTCCCTGTTTTCCCCTCTTTCTATTTTTTATTTTTCTTTCTATATTTCCTCAGAAAGTGGGAGCCAGCTACCTTACTCATCCACACCCACCACTCCTGTTGTCTCACCCATTGGGCAAGTGTCATCACCAACTCCAGCTCCGCTAGATCAATGACAGATAGTAGTCAATTTTCTCCCAGACTGCCCTCAGCAGCTGTGCATGATCAGTGATCACAGACTCATGTCCATGCTTCTACCTATGACCAAATCCACCCAGAAACATGTGGTGAGCAGCTGCCAAACTAGCACCAGAGTAACACACCTGTTGTGTTACCTAGATATGTTAAAATTTAAAAAGTCAGGATGAAGCAAACCAACATACAATCAGCAAATTAATAATATAAAACTTCAATGTCTCAGAGACAATAGACAACTTCAAGTCACACACACACACACAAACAGAACAAGATGTCTGAAAAAAAGTGACCAAAGTAAAGGGCCAGGAAATCTTCTGGAGGAAGAAATACTATCAGAACTATCTGATAAAGAATTTTTAAAAATATAGTTAGCTATCTTCAACAAAATGAGAGAAAGTTCATGGAAACCACAGACAAAATTAAAGAAAACACTGACAAAATTACATAATTCCATTCATCTGGGCCTGTTTAGGGTAGGGATAAATGTCTAAATTATCTATGCTAAATAAAAGAATACATTTATAACTTACAAAGACTCTGACAAATTACCTTCCAAAAACCTTATAATACTTGTCCTCTGGCTAATAGATCTAGCTAATCTGGCTGTTTCCTCACAAATTTACTGGCAATTGTAATAAATTGTATTGCATTGTAATTATGACCAATATGATATGATGGGTAAATAAATACAATCTCTAATAGAGTTTTGGATTTCTTTTACTGAGGTGATATTGCACAATTTTCTTAAAATAAAATTTATCATTTAATTTAATTAAAAATATATCTGTAATGAATTAATTTTCCTTCTTTTTGTCTATTTTTTGTATTAATTTTTACATTAAGTAAGTTTTAAGAGCTCTGGTAGCATAGTGGCTAAAGCACTTGACTGCTAACCAGAAGGCTGGCGGTTCAAACCCACCAGCCACTCCTCGGAAGGAAGGTTGGGCAATCCTACTTCCGTAGTGATACTGCCTCGGAAACCCAAGGAGGGGTCGCTATGAGTTGGGGCCGACTCGACGGCACATAACAACAACAACAACAACATATTCAAATTAGGAACTCTTGTGGCACAGTGGTTAAGCACTCAACTCCTAACCAAAAAAAAAAAAAGGTCAGAGGTTCAACCCCACCAGCCACTTTGAGGTGAAAGATGTGGCAATCTGCTTCTGTAAAGATTTATATAGCCTTAGAAATCCTATGGGAAAGTCCTAATGTGTCTTATAGGCTTGTTATGAATCTCAGTTGACTCAATGGCAACAGGTTTATATGAGATTTATATTCAAATTGAATAAACTTTTATGAACCATATTTGAAAAGTTCGTTCTAATCTCCAGATAATTTACCTACCTATATTGATATATTTTGGTAGTATTTTTAATATTTCATTTTGTCTGATTAAAATAACGATATACCTTGGATTAATTTGGAAGTGAAGTGAGCTAGAATTCTGACTTTCTCATTTTCTAAGAGTCTACACATCACAATGGCAAATATTTTTAAAAAAGAAAAAAGTAAAGCACTGATTTAGCATGGCATTTTTAGAAAATATTAGAGTACCTCATGTTATTTTGAGTTTCATATATATTATAGTTTCATATATATTATTATATATATTAATAAGATTAGAGTTTCATATATATTATGACTAATATCTGGAAACTCAATAAGTTTGTTTGTTTTTATAATCTAGTCTAGTCATCTTATCCAATACTAATCAATTTGTTTACCTTAAATATTATTTCATTGTAATTATGCAGTGTTTTAATCAAGGTTCTCAAGAGAAGTAAAAACAGTAACATGAGAGAGAGATGATGATAGATAAATGATAGATAGATAGATAGATAGATAGATAGATAGATAGAGAGAGATAGAGCAATCAGCTTATGTGATTGTGGGGACAAGCAAGATTAAAATATGTAATTCAGGTGACAGGCTGGAAACTCCAATAGTTTTATATCAGAGATTCAGGGTGGTAATTCTAGCACTCATCTATTTATAGTCTTTGAAAAATAATCCTTCCTCTTAGGGAGCTTCAGTTTTTGCTCTTAAGGCCATTAGCTGATTGGATGAGACCCACACACATTATAGAGGATAATTTACTTAGCTTAAAGTCAACTCATTTAAATGCTAATCACATGTAAATACCTTCAGAGCAACATCTAGTTGAAGTTTGTCTGAACAACTGGATGCCATAGTCTAGCCACATTGACACATAAAATGAACCATCAGAATCCACCTCTTGTCAACTTGGCACCCATAGACACATCCATAAACCATATTTAATCTCTAAAGACAAAAAAGAAATCATACATTTTCATGATACAACTATTCTGTGTACAGTAGATGAGGATGCAATGTCCATGCATCATACTCCCCAGAAGAGGTTGCAAGGTACTTGCATGATATTCATTCCTCAACTTGATATATCGTAACTTAAATACTATACTGTAAAGTTAATACATGAATTTCACGATTAAGTAAATTCCTCAGCAAGTTTATAAGTAAGGGGATAACAGAGGGAAGAAGAAAACAGTGTTTCTACACACAGGCACACCCACAAACATATTCATGATAAAATAAAGAAAAAAATACTGATACTAATTAAAATTAACATTTTTGCAGCTGATCACAGGTTCTACCTGGTATTTTTTAGCTGCTACCTTCTTTCCCTACCATTCATATTCCTTTTGCTGTCAGCAACCACCTCAGCTGACCATGGTTCTTTGTTCAGTGGAATGACACAAAACATCATCCAAAGGTTCTGAGCCATTAGTAGATATGCCTGAATTGAATTGCTGCAATTTTCCATTGACTTTAACCTCACAGCATGATAGTACTAAGAGCTAACTTAAGGAATCCCTGCATTTCAGGCATACGCTCCTTTATCTCCATTGTTTAATAACAGTCCAAATTCCCATTGTAATCAGGATCAATTACACCAGGGAATATTGTAACTTTCTTCTTTGCCTTTTCATTCAGAGGAAAAATAAGTCCAAAGTGGCTGGATGGGACTTTTAACTTCCAATTCAATTGAATCGTTATCATGTCTCCTGGTGAAGGCATTCCTTCTTTTGAGAGTAAGGCCACTAGACTAACAAAGTATGGAGATATGGGGACAGAAACAAAAAAAAAAAAAAAAAGGAAGTGTATCACTGGGATAGTAATGAGAGATGTCATCCCCATTTCCACCCCTTATTTCCTGGACCATGAATTATGACTATGAAAGAAACAACTCTATGTACTGGATGCTGAATTAAAGCAAGTGCAACAGCATCCTTGAGAACATTGACCCAGGCTAGCAAAGTATTGTCACCTAACTGACACTACAACAGTCTTCAAATGGTCATTCTATAATCTATCATGCCAAATACTTTAGAATGTTAGGGAATATGATAAGATCAGTGAATTTCATCAGGATATTCCAACTGCTGCTTTTCAACTGCTGTGAAGTGAGTGCCTGGATCTGAGGCAATGTTGTATGGAGTTATTTAAGTATTTTTTTAAGTATGAGTATGGTAGTTTTGGCAGAAGCATTGCATGCAAGGAAGGCAAATACATCTCCAGACTAAGTGAATATTATGTTGTTGTTGTTGTTGTTGTTGTTGTTTGCCATCGAGTCGGCCCCGACTCCTAGCGACCCCTCCTTGGGTTTCTGAGGCAGTTATCACTACAGAAGTAGGATTGCCCAACCTTCCTTCCGAGGAGTGGCTGGTGGGTTTGAACTGCCAGCTTCCTGGTTAGCAGTCAAGTGCCTTTAGGCACTATGCTACCAGAGTGAATATTATAGTAAGAACAAAAAGCTTTGTCTTTCATGATGGATACTGTACAATGTAATCAATCTGCCCCCAGGTTGCTTCCTGATCACTCCAGGGAACAATGTCATATCAGGGACTCAATGTTGGTCTCCACTTTGACAAATTGTGCAGTCAGCAGTTATTGTAGCCAAGTAAGTCTCAGTGAGTAGAAGTCCACATTGCTGAGCCTGTGCAGAAAATCTACCATTGCTATATGGTCACTTTGTTCATGAATTCATTGGGCAATGACATGATTAGGAGTGGCTAAGGAAAAGGTCTGACTAATATCTATAGAACAAGTTATCCTATTCATTTGATTATTGAAATCATACTCTTCTGAGGTCATCATTTGATGAGCATTCATATGACATACAATTATCTTCATATTCTTTTTTGCCTATTCAGAGAGATCTGTCAACATACCTATTCCACAGACCTCTTTGTCACCAGTTTTCCAAAAATGTTACTTCCAAGTCCCTGTCTATACAGCCAAACCAATGACCAGAGTCCACAAATTGGTTTAATTGCACATCTGGCCACTTCGACTTCAAAATAAACTAGCAATACGGTGAATTGTTCAAAGCTCTGCCTACTGAGACAATATCCCTTTAATGCAATCTTTCAGAGATGTCACAAAAAGCAACTGTAATCCTACAACTATTTATTTCCAGGTGTACTTCTATATTACACAGAATTGTCTTTAACCACACTCCAGTTTTCTCATCCTCAATAAACCCCCATCAATACTTAGGTGCTGGCTGGGAGAAAGAAGTTAACATAACAGGACTGGAGACCATAGGCCCCAAATGACCACTTCTTCATGTAACTTATGTGTGGTATCAGTGTCTGCCTGAGCCTGATCAGGTATTTACCACATTAGATTGATGATGGAGTGTGGCTGCGCGTGTTCAACTTCATGGTTTCATGGATCAGAAAACACTCAGTTCATGATTGGCAGCTCAGGTCACATGGTGATTTGGTGACCCATGGATTAGCATCCAGTCTCTACTAAGGCCCAATAGAAAGTCAACAGCTGTTTCTCAAAAGAAGAGTAGTTATTTGCAGAGTATGACAGGGCTTTTTTATTTTATTTTATTTTATTTAGTTATTTAGTTTTCATTCCAAAATCCTGTGATTCACCTAGAGAGGCCTAATAAAACTCTAAACAGCATCTCTACCTGTCAGTGACACTTCAAGTGTTCTTTGATTTGCTAGATCATATAACGCAAGTACAGAAAAGCTTGCATGGCAGCTAAGACCTATTGCAGAGCCTTCTCTTATTCTGTGCCCCACTCAAAACTAGCAACATTTCTGATCACTTGATAAACATTATGGTGCAACATACCCAAATGAGGCATACATTACCACTAAAATTCAAAGAGGCTTATGAGGTATTGTGCTTTCTTTTTAGTTGGAGGAGGAGCCAGATGCAACAAATTATTCTTTACCTTAAAAGGTATATCTCAAAACTCCCAGCACTTATATACCCCTAGAAATTTCACTAAGGTGAAAGGTAGGCACCTGAATTTTTGTCAGATTTATTTTCCACCTTCTGACACCTTCTTACCACTATCTAGAGTAATTGTGACTTCTTGCTCACAAGATTCAGTCAGCACAATTTTATCATCATAATGGACCAGTACAATGCCTGTAAAAGAAGAGATGATCAAGTCTCCTGCAGAATAAATTATGACATAAAACTAAAGAGCTGGTGTGTCCCTTTAGTATGAAAGTGAAGGTGCATTTCTGGCCTTGCCTGCTGAAAGCAAACTGCTTCAGGTGGTCTCTACTAACAAGTATTATTGATAATACTAAGTATACTAAGTACCAGGAGATATATTAATTTGCACAAGCAATGAGACTACATCTGGAATCACCACCTGGTTAAGTTTACAATAATCCACTGTCATTCTCCAAAATTCATCTGTTTTTTTGTGTAGACCAAACAGGTGAGTTGAATGGGGATATGTTGAGAATAATGTCCCCTCTCTCCTTCAAGTGCTTGATGACGGCACTACTTCCTGAAATCCCTCCAGGAACGTGATATTACTTTGGGCTTACTATTTTCCTAGGTAGCAACAGTTCTAGTGGTTTCCACTTGGCTTTTCCTGCCATAGTAGCTTTCATTCCTTAAGTTAGGGAACCAATGTGGAGATTCAGTCCAACTATGCATTCTGAAACTGGGGTAATCATTATAGAATGGGCTCAGGACTCACTGAACACACTATGTGGTGGATCTGAGCTAAAACTCCATTTATCTCCACAGAAGCATACTCTAGCTGGTAGAACACACTGATATTTGTGTCTCCTGGAATTCATGTCAGTTCAGAGCCAGCGTTCTGTAATCCCTGCAAACTCTGATAATTTTTCTCAAATACACATTCATTCTGGTGAGAAAATATATGTCCCTTTGAAGAAGACTGGAAGAAAGATTAACAGTATATATTTTGGGCAATGTAATAGGATCATTCTTCAAGGATACCTGACTTCTCTGTTACTCTAGGGATTGTGGGCCTGTAAACTGGTTGAAGTTGGTGAATTGATTGAGGCACTATGATTCTCTGTTTTTGTGACTAAAGTTAGACTTTATTACACTTGATGGAGAACTCCTTCATTTATACAGAGCTAGTAAAGATTTAGTAGACTTCCTTCCTGTCTATTCTACTTCTAGGGACATCAAGATCAACTAGTCAATAACATATGAGTCTGCAAATCATATTATTATGATTATTGTTTTGATTCTGCTGTCCATTCGGGTACCCTAATGGACACCATCTTGTCTTTGGGAATCAAGTGCTGTCATCTGGTTCCTCCCACCCCAGGGACTCAGTTATCCCCATTCCATTTAGGTTTCCCAATTCAGTGGCAGCAGTTTCCATTATAATATCTGACCTAATAAATATTTGACACTGAAGGTTTCCTTTGCAAATTTATCATTCAAAATCACTGTGAAAATGTCTCGAACACTCCCAAAGTAGGTGAGAAGATCTTGAATGATAAATCCATTATAACATTCTAATTTCCCTAAGCCTTTAATATCTTCTGCTACATTCCAACAAGGGAATTCCAGCATTTCAACTTGATTTAGGATAGGCCACATTTTGAGCCATATTTCAGCCAGCCAAACAAATTATTAGAGCCCTCTCTAATTCCTCAAGCTGAAACATTATATCTAGAGTCGCTGCTTATAGTGAGTTCTTAGCAATCAGTTCAGCTTTATCCAACTTTATGTTACTTCCCCTATTATTTCCCACCCTTAATATCGATTTCTCACATAATTATCTGTATAAAGTAGAGAAATATGGAATTCTTTAATAATGGACTGAATCTCCTCATGAGTTTTACTTTGTACTTCAACTTTCAGGGGTGCTGGGACTTGAATCTGGTAATAGATCTAGAAGCTAAGAGGGGAGCAGGAGATGGGTTCTGAGAAAATTAAGTAGTATCTTTCAAGTAACTAGCTTCAATGGAGGCAATTCCAAATTCCTCAGACAAATCAATGGTAGTGCCATCTCCTGACCTCCTCTAACCACATAAAAGGAAGACCGAATCAGTAGCCCGAGGCCTATTCTTGCAAGGCCAGACATGTTGCTTCCCTCCAGCCCTTTCACCAATCCTGACACCAACAATTCTTCCCACAGCACTCATCACCTTTCTTCTGGGTTTGATAATTCACTGCAGTGGCCACAAAGAACTCACAGATTGTGGAGTTTATTAGGGAAGCACCAGCCTACAATTCAAGTTCAGGAAAAATGCTCAGCCTCTCTCTCAATCCACCATCTCTCACACTCTCTCTCCCTTGCTGTCTCACTCAGCAATGAATGTCTCTTGTGTCTCTTTCCCAGCAGCGCATGTCTCTCAGGAGCATGTGTCTCTTTCAGCAGCATGTCTTCCTCAACCAGCAAGCAGTCAGAGAGACTTCTGTCTCTAGGAGGCCTCCTTTTGAGCCCAGTAGAGTGGCCAAACCAACCAATCATAACATCAGAAATCTAAGCATCTGAGAGAGAGTGGGAACCTACCAGAACATTGTTTTGTGCAACTCCCAACAGAAATACCCCAAGTGGACAACTTTAACAATCAGGAGCTCCTCAGTTGCTCATGGCAAATTCTACCTTGGAGTTTACAAAGACTTATGGGTAGAAAAGCCACACTAAGTAATTTACTACACTGCAGCTGGCCTTTTCAT
This sequence comes from Orycteropus afer afer, assembly GCF_000298275.1. Classification (NCBI taxonomy): domain Eukaryota; kingdom Metazoa; phylum Chordata; class Mammalia; order Tubulidentata; family Orycteropodidae; genus Orycteropus; species Orycteropus afer. The sequence goes on along the minus strand of NW_006921750.1, from coordinate 2,342,279 downwards.
ATAGAGGTAGAAGAACTGCTCTAACTAGCAAAGAAGACCCAGGAGAATTTATGTGTTCTATAAACACCTTCATCAATATCTTCTCATACATTCCTGTTCCACTTTTCAGAATTTCATTCCTTCTCAATGTCCTTATCTTAACATCAGACATTCTATGAGAATAGAAGTTCAATTTGCATTGTAATTCATCCACTCAAAACATGAGACTCTGAATTTGTTTTTCACCAATTTTACTTTTATGACTATAAGACATAAGATTTTCTTTTAAGGCAACACAACACAACACAACACAGCTACTGCTGTGGAGTCAGATCTGACTCACAATGACCCCTGCTTGGGTTTCTGAGGTAGTATCATTACGGAAGTAGATTTTTCAACCTTCCTTCCAAGGAGTGACTGGTGGGTTTGAACCACCAGCCTTCTGGTTAGCAGTCAAATGCCTTATGCACTACACCACCAGAGCTCCTGTCTTTTAAGGCACACAGAAATTTTGAGGTTACTTAAGCTGCACTTCAGTTGAAATTGAAACACTGAAAACATCCTTCTCTTTTTTCATTTTGTCTAGTGAAATTAAGAGAAAGAACCAATGACATTATACTCATCAACTTGACAAAAAAAATGTTCTAAGATATGAAATATATAATCACCCAAAAACTTGACTCTCATAAATATTTGATTAGGAGTATCCAGTGGTGATATTTTGTATATCTTTATTGCTACCTTATAGCAAGGCCACTTTATTATTGGAAATACATTCATTGTTGTTGTTGTTAGGTGCTTTCAAGTCAGCTCCAACTCATAGTGATCATATGTACAACATAACAAAACCCTGCCTGGTCCTGTGCCAGTCTCACAATCCTTGCTATACCTTTGCCCATTGTTGCAGCCACTGTCTCTGCTCATCTTGTTGTCCCTCCACTTTACCAATCATGATATCCTTCTCCAGGGAATGGGCCCTTCTGACAACATGACCAAAGTAGGTGAGACGAAGTCTGGCCATTCTCACTTCCAAGGAGCATTTCGGCTGCATTTCTTCGAGGACAGATTTGTTAGTTCTTTTGGCAGTGTATGATACTTTCAGTATTCTTCACCAACGCCACAGCTCAAAAGCAACAACTCTTCTTTGGTCTTCCACATTCATTGTCCAGCTCTCATATGCATAAGAGGTAATTGAAAATACCATGGCTTAGGTTAGGCACACCTTAGTCTTCAAGGGGGAGCTCTGGTAGTGTACTGTCTAAGGCATTTGACTTCTAACCAGAAGGCTGGTGGTTCAAAGCCACCAGCCACTCCTCAGGAGATGTCTTTGATCTTCATCACTTGAAAGAAGTCTTTTGTAGCAGATTTGCCTAATGCAATATGTCATCTGATGTCTTGGCTACTGCTGCCATTGGTGTTGATTGTACAACCAATAATATAAAATCCTTGACAACTTCAATCTTTTCTCCATCCACTGTGAAGCTGTTTATTGGAAAAATTGTGAGGATTTTGTTTTCTTTATATTGAGGTGCAATCCATACTGCAGACTGTTGTCTTTAATCTTCATCAGTAAGTGCTTCAAGTCATCTTCACTTTCAGCAAGCAAGGTTGTGTCGTCTGTGTATCGCATGTTGTTAATGAGTCTTCATCCAATCCTGGTGCCACGTTCTTATTCATATAATCAAGCTTTTCAGATTATTTGCTAGGCATACAAATTGAATAAGTATGGTGAAAGAATACAAAGTTGACACACAACCTTCTTGATTTTAAACCATGCAGTAACCCCTTGTTCTGTTCGAATGACAGCTTCCATATTTATTTACAGGTTCCTCATGAGCACAATCAAGTGTTCAGTAATTCCCATTCTTCTCAATGGTACCCATAATTTGTTATGATCCACACAGTTGAATGACTTTGAGTAGTCAATAAAACACAAGTAAACATTTTTCTGGTATTCTTTGCTTTGAGCCAAGATCCATCAGACATCAGCAATGATATACCATGTTCCACATCCTCTTCTGAATTCAGCTTGCATTACTGGAAGCTCTCTGTCAACATACTGCTGCAACCCTTTTTGACTTATCTTCAGTAAGATATTACTTGCATGTGATATTAATGATATTATTCAATAATTTCCACATTCTGTCAGATCACTTTTCTTTGAAATGGGTACCAATATGGATCTCTTCCAGTCAGTTGGCCGAGTAGCTGTCTTCCAAAACTCTCAGAATAGACCAGTGAGTGCCTCTAGCATGGTATTTGTTTGTTAAAACATCTCAAAGAGTATTCCGTCAATTCCTGGAGTCTTATTTTTTGACAATCCCTTCAGTGCAGCTTTGACTTCATCCTTCAATACCATTGGTTCTTGATCATATGCCACCTCCTGAAATGGATGAACATCAACCAATTCTTTATGGTACAGTGACTCTGTACATTCCTTCATTTCTTTTGATGTTTCCTGCATATCATTCAATATTTGGCCCATGTTTTTGTTGTGTCATCAACTGGGCTCCAACTCATAGCAACCCTGTCTACAACAGAATGAAACACTGCCTGGTCCTGTGCCTGCCTCACAATACTTCCTATGCCTGAACCCATTGTTGCAGCCACTGTGTCAATCCATCTCATTAAGGGCTTTCTCCTTTTGCATTGACCCTGCACTTTACCAAGCATGGTATCTTTCTCTGGGGACTGGTCCTTTCTGATAAGATGACTAAAGTACGTCAGACGAAGTCTGGCTATTCTCTCTTCCAAGGAGCATTCTGGCTGCAGATCCTCTGGGACAGAATTGTTAGTTTTTTTTGGCAGTCTGTGGTATTCTCTGGAGGCTCTGACAATACCACAACTTTTTTTGCCCACAGAATCTTTCAATATGGCAACTCGGGGCTTGACTTCTTTCTTTGGTTCTTTCAGTTTGAAAAGTGCTGAGTCTGTTCTTCCCTTTCAGTTTTTTAACTCCAGGTCTTTGCATATTTCATTATAATAATTGACATTTCCTTCTCGAGCTGCTCTTTGAAATCTTCTGTTCAGCTATCCATGTTGTCATTTCTTCTATTTGCTTTATCTACTCTCCATTCAAAAGCAAGTTTCAGAGTCTCTTCTGACATCCATTTTGGTATTTTCTTCCTCTCTTGTCCTTTTATTAAAAAAAAAAAAAAATTGTATTGTGATTTGGTTTGAAAGTTTACAGAGTAAATTCACATTCCATACAGCATCTCATATACCCTTTGTCTCATGACATTGACTAGAAAATTCCCACAATGCAAATGATCCCCTCCTACTCCCCCCTCCATAGTTAACTCTTCCTGGTGTCTTTCCTTCCCATGCACTCCTGCACCCCAAGTGTCTCTCTGTGCATACACAGCTCTTCTATTCTCCCATGATTGATCTCTCCAAGGAGTATATTGGCCTAATGTAAATGTTCCTCTCATATGCCTATCTTTTGTTTGGCTGGAAGCCATAATAGTGGGTTCAATTCCTGGCCTCAAGGCAACTAAGGACCATAGTCTCAGTGGTTCCACCAGGCTCTGCCAGACCAGCAAATCTGGTCCTTTTTTGAAAAAATTATTTTGAGTTTTGTTCCACATTTTTTTTCCCACTGCATCCAGTATCTCCTATATAGATCCCTGTCTGAGTGGTTGAGAGTTGTAGCTGAGCACCATCTAGTTTTTCTGGTCTCATAGTTGTGTAGGCTGAAGATCGCATGGTGAACCAGTCACTTGGACTAATTGTTTCTATGTGTCTTTGTTTTTCTTCATTCTTCTTTGCTCTGGACAAAGAGAGGCCCATCGTTGAATCTAGATGGCCACTTACAAGCTTTTAAGATCCCAGTCACTACTCTGCAAAGTAGAATGTGGAACAATGATTTTGTGTAGTATGTTATGCCAATTGAGCTTGATGTACCCTGTAACTATGGACCCAGGCCAACAGGTCCAACCACTCTTTCCCTCTGGGTAGCTGACTTTGACCAAGAAGTGACTACAACCTTGTCCCTTGTCACCTCTACTATATACCTGAGTATTCTGACAGAACATACAAATACACTTGTAGCAGCATTGTCTGCCAACCCTACACATGGTCATGAATATACTCCCCTCTGCATAAACATACCTAATAGTTCAGCCTGTCCACACATCTATCCTCCCATAGATCAATGTTTGCCTTCACTGACAATGCAGTACTGTATGTGCATAAGGGTTCATCGTTGTTGTCTGTACCTCCCATGCACCTTTCCATGTTTTCCTCTTCCTCAATACCACCATGTTGATCACTCACATTTGGTAAATTACCCTTCTGTTCACCCAAATCAATACTTATCTCTAACTATCTAACAGTGTCCCCTCTTCTCCCCTCCCACCCTCAGTAACCAACAAAGAAAATTTCCTTCCATGTAGAAACATGTCTTTGACTTTTTACAATAAAGGACTAATACAATATTTGTCCTTCTGTGATTGACTTATTTCACCCACCATAATGCCCTCCAAGTTCATCCACATTATGCAGTGTTTTGCAGATTCTACATTATTCTTCAGGATTGGATAGTATTCCATCATGTGTATGTATCATAGTTTGGTTATCAATTCTTCTGTTGATGGGCACCTATGTTGTTTCCATCTTTTAGCTATTGTAAATAGTGCTGTGATGAACATGGGTGTGCATATATCAGTTCTTGTCCTGGTTCTCACTTCTTTAGGATATATACCTAGTAATGGAATGGCTGGGTCAAATGGTGTTTCTAATTCCAATTTTTAAGGAATTGCCATACTGTTTTCTACAGTGGTTGTGTCATTCCACAGTCCTACCAGCAGTGTATGAGAGTCCCAATCTCTCCACATCCTCAACAGTGTTTGTTATTTCTTGACTTGTTGAACTTTGTTACTAGTGCTTGGGCAAGATGGTATCTCCTTGTTTTGATTTGCATATCTCAACTGCTAATATGAAGGCTGGTGGTTCAAACCCACTAGCCACTCCTTGGAAGGAATATGAGGCAATCTACTTCCATAGTGATACTGCCTCAGAAACCCAAGGAGGGGTCACTGTGAGTCGGACCCAACTCAATGGCACATAACAACAACAACAGCTAATGATTGTGAGCATTTCTTCATATGTTTGTTGGCCGCCTGAATATCCTCTTTGGTGAAGTGTCTATTCATGTCTTCTGCCTATTTTTTAATTGGATTATTTGTCTTTTTGTCCTTGAGGTTTTAGAGTTTTCTATCAATTCTAGAGATGCATCATTGCCAAATATCTTTTGCCAATTCATATGTTCTATTTTTGCTCTTTTGGAAAAGTTTTTGGGAGCACATAAATTTTAATTTTTAGAAGGTCTCATTCATCTAGTTTGTCTTTTGCTGTTGCATTTTGGGTTCTGCTGGATAGTCTATTTATGCCGTATATTAAACAAAGAGCCCTAAATTTGCCCCTAGTTTTTCCTTGAGGAACTTTATAGTTTTACATTTCACATTTAAGTCTTTGATCTATTTGGAGTTAGTTTTTGTGTATGGTGTGAGGTACAGATCTTGTTTAATTTTTCTGCAAATGGATATCCAGTTTTGCTGGCACCATTTGTTAAACAGACAAACTCTTCTCCATTTAATAGATGTCAGCCCTTTGTCAAAGATCAGCTGACCATAGGTCAATGGATCTGTTTCTGGGTTCTCAATTCTATTCCATTAGTCTAAGTGTCTGTTGTTGTATCAATATCAGGTAGTTTTGACTACTGCGGCTGAATAGTAGGTTTTAAGATCTGGGAGTGTGAGAACTCCTACTTTGTTTTTCTTCAATATTGTTTTGCTTAGCTGAGGTCTCTTTCTTTTCCATATAAAGTTAGTGATTGGATTTTCCATATCCTTAAAGAATGTTGATGGGATCTGGATTGGGATTACATTGAATGTATTGATTGCTGTGGGTAGAATTAACATTTTCACAATGTTCAATCTTCCTATCCATAAGCATGGGATATTCTTTGATTTATGTAGATCTCTTATGATTTCTTGAAGTAGTCTTTTGCAGTTTTCTCTGTACAGTCTTCTGTTTGTTGGAATGATTCACCCAATATTTTCATTTGCTTTGTTTTTTCTTTGGTGGTATCTGATTAAGCAGGATACTGTGTTCCTCTGTTCACTAGTTGGCAGCACTTATGCACTCACCACCTTTCTTCATGTGGTTATGATAGAGAATGAGAGTGGCTGTACAGATATCTGTTAACTGTTTGTGACCAGCAGTTATGGGTGAGTCAAGTTCTTCTTGGTGGTCATCTTTCATTGGCCAGTTGGTGGAGAAGGAATTGGAGGCTTTCACTCAGTAATTGGACCGGCAGGAAGTTCTGTGTGGTTGCATCATATGGTTGCTGTCCTACTCAGTTAGACAAAAACAACAATGAAAAAACCATCAAGAAAGTAAAAGTAAACAGGCAAAAAACACGCCCCATGAAAACACAGGAACAATCAACAAACAGAGAAAACAGAAAAAAAAAAAAAAAAAAGGCAGTGAATGAGAGAAAATATTTGCATAATTACTTTAAGAAGCAAAACGAAATATGCATAGGAAAAGGGAAAAACAAGGAAACAATTAAACAATATCTGGGGAGGGGGCAATAAGAGAAAAGAAGAGAATAGGAGAATAATGGGGGTAAAAAACAATGGCAACCAGGAGCAAAGAAGAGAGAAAAAGCTGAAAACTATATCCTGGGAAGGGAAGAATAAATAATAGTAGTCATAGTGACACCTCCTTGGGTTTCTGAGGAAATATCACTACAGAAGTAGATTGCTCCATCTTCCTTCTGAGGAATATAACCTTCTGGTTAGCAGTCAAGTGCCTTAGGCACTATGCTACCAGAGCTCCTAAATAATAGTAGTAATAAGGAAGAAAAAAAAAACTGATTTTAAAACAGATAAAAACAAATAAAGTAAAAGACAAAAACAACAACAAAAATCTGAGCAGGGCTGGGCAGAGCATCCAGTCTCCATCAGGGTACACAGACTGGGATGGAATTCCTGCTGTCCCAGAACATGGGTGGGAGTGAGGGATGGCTGCACCTCTGTTCACTAAGAGCATGTGAGGTAGAAGAGTAACAAGGGGAATAGCACACCTTTCCAGTTATTTGTGTACAGAATGTCCTTGGAGTCCCCAGTAAGTGACTCCCAGGTCCCTGGAATCTGAGAGAAGGCTGTCACTGTAAATGTACAAAATGGTTGAAATGTTTGTAAACATTTAAAAAGCCTGTGCCTTCTGGACAGCCAAAAGTTCACAGCTCAACCCATCTTCCACTTCGCTGCTTCCCCTTTTGTTCACCAGCTGCCAGTTAAGTCCTTCATGCAGCCACTGACTAACAAGGTGTATTTTTAGGTTAATTCTTAGGTCCTAACACCACTTGGCAATATCCAAGCAGTCCACGCTGTCAGGATCACTGACAGACCACAGCTCCATATGTCTCCTTTTTTGGAGTTTTCATGAAGGTTCTTCTACTGGTTGGAGTTTAGTCCACATCTGTGTCCTTCTTTTCAAAGCTCAGGGCTCCAGGATTATCTTCTGTATCTGTGTTAATTGGTTCCATTTTTCTCTGTTGTTGTTGTTGAAGAGGGTCTGTGCAGTTTGTCTGCCTATTCTACCATCTTATCAAAACCCCTTTCCTGTCTTTTTAATGACTTTTTGCTATCTTCATGTATGATGCTCTTGGTGTCATCCCACAATTGGTCTCATTTTTGGTCATTGGTGTTCAATGCATCAAATCTTTTCTGCCAATGATCTCTAAATTCATATGGCACGTAATTAAGGTCATAGTTTTGCTCTAATTTGACTTGCTTTAATTATTTTCAGCTTCAGCTTGATCTTGCATATGAGCAGTTGATGGTCTGTTCCACAGTCAGCTTCTCACTTTGTTTTGTTTGAAGATATTGAGCTTCTTTGTCACCTCTTTGTACAGATATAGTCAACCTGAAGCCTGTGTACACCATCTGGTGAAGTCCACATGTAGAACTGCCATTTACGTTGTTAAAAAAAATACATTTGCAATGAATAAGTCTTACAAAATTCTATCATGAGACTTCTGGTGTTATTTCTATCAACAAGACCATATTTTCCAACTACTGGTCATCCCTTCTTTGATTTCAACTTTTGTATTGCAGTCAACCAGTGATAATCAACACATCTTGATTGCATGTTTGGTCAATTTCAGACTGCAGAAGTTGGTAAAAATCTTCAACTTGCTAGTCTTTGAGTTTGGGTGGTTGGTGTATAAATGTTAATAATAGTAGTATTAACTAGTCTTCCTTGTAGGTGTATGGATATTATCCTATCACTGATAGCAATTTACTTCAGGATAGATATTGAAACACTCTTTATGACGATGAATACCATGCCATTCTTTTTCAATTTATCATCATTCCCAGAATAGTAGATCATATGTTTGTCTGATTCAAAATGGCCAAAACTAGTCCATTTCAGCTCACCAATACCTAGGGTATCGATCTTTATGCATTCCATTTCATTTTTGAAAATTTTAATTTTTCCTAGATTAATACTTCATACATTCGATGTTGCAATTATTAATGGAGGTTTGCAGATGCTTCTTCTCATTTTGAGTCATGTTGCATCAGCAAATGGAGGTTCTGAAAACTTTACTCTTTCTACATCAGTAACATCAGCTCTACTCTGAGGAAACAGCTTTTCTCTAATTATATTTTGAGTGTCTTCTGACCTGAATGGCTCATCTTCTGGCACTATATTGGACAATGTTTCAGGGCTGTTCATAAAATTTTCCAGTAATACATCAGACAGTGTTTCACTGCTATTCATAAGATTTTCACTGGGCAATTATTTGAGAATTAGATGGCTCATTTCTTCTTCTGTGTCAGTCTGGAAGCTCTGCTGAAACCTGTCCACCATGGATGACCCTGCTGGTACTTGAAATACTGGTGGTATAGTCTCCAGGTTTACAGCAACTTGCAAACCACCGAAGCATGACAAACTAGCAGACAAGTGGTGCATAGATTCATTACTATATTTAAACATAACCAAGTCTTAAAAGCAATTCTGGGTCCCTAGGACAATTTTTCAAACCTCATACTTAATATCATGTTTTTCTAGAAGCACTCTTGGTACTGGTATCTGTCAAAGTCAGGGGTCTCTAGAGAAACAAAACTAGTAAGAGGCATATGAATAGATACATAGATACATAGGAAGAAAGAAGGATAAATGGATAGATAATTGTAAATGGATGTTTTGAGAAACTGAATCATACAATTTGGGGTTTTGGCAAATCTAAAATCTTTAGGTCAGGTGTCAATCTGAACATTCTGACAGCTTTCCCTATTTATAGTCTTGAAACAGAATTCTTACAACTCAGGAAACATTAGAATTTGTGCTTAAGCTGTTCAACTGATTGGAAGAGGTCCATACACATTACAGAGAATAATCTGTTTAGATTAAGGTCAATGGATTTAAATGATAATCACATATAAATACCTGCATAGTGACATCACATTTCTTTATTTTTGCATAAATAATGGACATGTCTTACATTTATTTCCCAATTGAACTCTCCCCCCATGATATATTTCATAAGCGCTATGCTAAAATTTACAGCAACTGTAAAACAGAAATTGGCATAGCACACACAAAAATACCTGTGGGAGAGGATGTGGCTGGCAATAAAAATATAGAACACCTGTGTTATTTGTACAAAACAATGACAGTATTTCACAAAAAAAACCAGGGAACCACATCCTAGTCAACTTGACACATAAAATTAGCCATCACATTCAGTATAATTTAATTATTAATTTATAAATAAAAACATTCTTTCTTTGTTCTTTATTTTCAAAAACATGCTTGTCACTGTGTCAATTTTATTTTATGAGATATACCTTAATATTAATTTATAAATGA
>NW_006921750.1:2328872-2332147 GCF_000298275.1 Orycteropus afer afer | reverse complement strand
ACATTTATTCTGAATTACACATGTACATATATATTTACTTTTTATATTATTTTTAATGATTCTTTAAATGGAAATTTTATCCTTTTTTATTACTAGACACCAATTATTTTTACATTTTTTCATTACTTTAATAAGCAGCAAATTTTTTTGAGTTTACATTTTTGTGATCTTTTTCAAATTTTCCTTTGGATTTGCCAATATACAATACAAGTATTAGAATAACTTTATTATCTCCGTTTCATTATTTATATATCATATTCTCTATATAAGTACATTGATGTTTACAGTAAAGAAATATTTAATGATTTTGGTATTCTTTGATTTGTTTCTGACTTTTGAACACATACTGAGTATTTTTTTAAAATAATTCTAAAGAACTAACTATATATTACTATTTTTCATAGATTTTTTTATTGTTATATTGCTGTTGTTTGTTGTGAGCAGATTTTGAATTTTGCGGTCTTTCAACATCTAGTGGGACAAAATGTGTCTTGGCTTTGTTCAAGTTTTAAGTTGTATTTTGCAATATTGTGAAGAATTGGGAAATATTTCAATGGTAAAATTAAATCAATAATCGATCCTTTATTGGGGTATTTTGGCATTATGAATCAAGCTTTTAAAATTCTTCTGATGCTTCTGTCTATAAATTCTACTTCCAAAAGTTTATTCTAAATTTAAATTCTTAATGAAAAGAATTCATTTCCTATATATTTCCTAATGTTGAGACATCTATTCAATTATGTGTAAACTCGTCTTTGATGTCATATTCACCAATATGTTAAAAGATGTGCATTAGTATTCATACTTTATATTGTAGTTATTTTTCTAGAGTGTTGGCTATTTTTGTCAGTTTGGTGTCATTGTCCTACTTTATAAAAAAAGAAAAATAATTTTTTGAAATCCTTCTTTCTTTATACAAGTGTACCTCATTTATTGCACTTCACAGATACTGCATTTATTACAAATGGAAGGTTTGTGGCAACCCTATGTTGAGCAAGTACATTGGTTCCATTTTTCCAACAGCATGTGGACATTTGTGTGCCTGTGCCACATTTTGATAATTCTCACATCTTTCAAACAATTTCATAATGCTTATTGAACACTTAGTAGACTAAAATATAGTGTAAACATAACTTTTATATGCACCAGGAAACAAACAAACAAACAAACAAAAGCTGAGTGACTTTTATTATTGTAATATTGGTTTTATTGTGGTGGTCTGGAATGTAATCAGCTATATTTCTAGATATGGATGTACTCCAAAAATGTTTCATTGACATGAATACTGTTTCTTTTTTGGTGTTTTAAGATAATCCAATTATAGCATTTGTTAATTGCAAATTCAAAATTTGATTAATTTTATTTTAATTATATTATGTTTTACATAGGAGCTCTGGTAGCATAGTGCCTAAGGCACTTGACTGCTAACCAGAAAGCTGGCAGTTCAAATCCACCATCCACTTCTTGGGAGGAAGGTTAGGCAATCTACTATTGTAGTAATACTGCCTCAGAAACCCAAGGAGGGGTCATTATGAGTCGGGTCCAACTCGACGGCACATAACAACAACAACAACAGCTATGTTTTACATGCATAATTCATTTGGTGTTTTTTAAATGGAAAGTATTTAAGGAATAAAATCCAAACTAGGTAAAATAAATAATTCAAAAATAATGATTTTTGTGTTTCCTTCTCAGCTATGTTTTTAATAAATATGAATGCAATGCATGTATTTATCACTTCCTTTTTCCATTAACTGAATCAGACATCTCTTACCCTATAATAAAATATTTCTAAAATATGATTTGAATGACAGTCTAAATGCTATCTTTTGGATATATCACAATTAATTTTATCCATTTTTTATTACTGAACATATCACTGCAATGTGTTTTCTCACAAATATTTACATAAGTTTATTAAAAAATATTATAATTATTTTGAAATAATTAAATATCCACATATTGTTACAAGTAATAATACAGAGAGATTCTGTGTACACATTGCATATTTTCTCCAATATTCTGAATATTGTAGTCCAACATCACACCAAGATATTATCATTAGCAATCGAGTTATAGAAGATTTCCACCACCACAAGGACTCTTAAGGTTGCCCTTTTATAGCCACACCTACTGTCCTCCCACACCTATCCTCATCTTCACATCTAGCAGCCAGTCATTATTTCTTTAGTTACATAATTTTATTATATAAAGAATGTTAAATATGTGGAATCACAAAATATGAAACTTTTGGAGATTGATTTTTTTTTAACCTTAGAAATATTTTTTTTTAGATTTGTTTAGATTGTTGTGTGTATCAAAAGTCCATTTCTATTTACTATGAGCTAGTATGCAATGGAGGAATTTCTAGTAGTGTTGTGGTTAAAGCACAGAGATATTGCAAAAAGGCAGGGAGGCCACATCTCCTGACCCCCTCTAACCACACAGGAGAAAGACAGAATCACTACCAGTAGCCCAAGGCCCATTACTGTGAGGCCAGACATGCTACTTCCCTCCAGCTCTTTCACCAACAGTTCCTCCCAAAGCACCCACCACCTCTTTCTTGGGTTCAATAATTCACTGCAGTGGCCACACAGAACTCGCAGATTACAGGGTTTATTAGGGAAGCACCAGGCTACAATTCAAGTTCAGGAAAAACGCACAGTCTCTCTCCCAGGCCATGGTCTCTCTTCTAACAGTCTCTCTCCCAACAGTGGGTGTCCCTCAGTGTCTCACTCAACAATGCGTGTCTCTGTGTCTCTAGCTTCTCTTTCCCAGCAGTGTGTGTCTCTTTCAGAAGCATGTTTCTCTTTCAGCAGCACATATTCCTCAACCACAAGCCAGAGAGAGTTCTACCTCTAGGAGGCCTACTTTTGAGCCTGGCAGAGTGGCCAAACCAAACAAACATAACATCAGAATTCTAAGTACCTGAGAGAGAGTGAGCCTCCCAGAACATTGCATTGTGCCATGCCCAACAGAACTACCCCAGGTGGATAAGATTTACAATTGGGGTCTCCTCAATTGCTCATTCCACCACTGAGTTTACAAAGACTTATGGGTAGAAAAGACATACTAAGTAATTTACCACACCACAGCTATTATTCAGCCCCAGGGATACAGGTAAGGAGAGAAAACTCAGGGGCGCTCAAAGCAGCAGGCCGGAAGAGCAGGAGAAAGGGGATTAAAAGTCAGGAAGCCAGAGAGAAGAGCAATCAGCCAAAGGGATTAGGTGAGGAGAGGAAACTCAGGCCCGCCCAAAGCAGCAGGACCAGAGA
>NW_006921750.1:2312951-2325812 GCF_000298275.1 Orycteropus afer afer | reverse complement strand
GAAAGTACCATGGACTGCTAAAAGAACTAACAGATCTGTCCTGGAGGAAGTGCAGCCATAATGCTCCTTGGAAGCAAGATGGCCAGACTTTGTCTCATCTATTTTGGTCATGTTGTCAGAAGGGACCATTCCCTGGAGAAGGATGTCATGCTTGGTAGGGTGGAGGGTTGACGAAAGAGGAGGAGGCCTTCAATGAGATGGATTGACACGGTGGCTGCAATGATGGGCTCAAGTATAGCAGGGAATATGGGGCTGGCACGGGATTGGGCGGTGTTTCGTTCTGCTGTGTGTGGGGTCGCTATGAGTTGGAAACAACTCGGCAGCACTTAACAACAACAACAACAACAACAACACAGCTATTAACCAAAATGTCTGTGGTTTAAACCCACCAGCTAGCTACCCTGCTTGAGAAAGATGAGTCAGTCTCCTCTCATAGAGATTTACAACATTGGAAACCCCACGGGGCAATTCTACCCTGTCGTATAGGGTCACTATGAATTAGAATTGTTGTCAATGGCAATAGGTTTTGGCTTTAATAGGCAATGGATTGGATGTACCTTAGCTTCCCCAGTATTCTGGTGTAAGTCATCTAGAATGCTTCATTTTTTGGTTATTATTACGTGAATCTGCCACAAACATTTGTACACAGGTCTTTGAGTGAATCTAAGTTTTCATATCATTGGAATCAATGGCAAAGGATAAAATTGCTGGCTTAAGAGGTGGTTGTATGTTTGTGTTTTTAAAGAAACAGAGTCTTCCTATTTTCACTTCAAGCAACAGGTTATGAAAAATTCAGTTTCTGTCTACCCTCACTATTTGGTTTTGCACTACTTTTTATTCTGGCGATTCTGGTAAGCACGCAGTACTATTTAGTTATGACTTTAGCTTGTATTGCTCTTGTAACTAATGATAACTAATAATAAGGAACACTGGTAGCACAGTGGTTAAAACACATGGCTGCTAACAGAAAGATCAGAGGTTGGAACCTACCAGGTGCTCTGTGGGAGAAAGATGTAACAGTTTGCTTCTATAAAGGTTGCAGCTTTGGAATTCTACTCTGTCCTAAGCATCACTATGAATCAGAACTCACTTGATGGTAGTGTTTCATGTGGTTTTAATAGCTAATGATGTTGAATATCTTTTCACATGGTTACTTTCTATCTATATAGTCTCTTTGGTAAAATATCTCTTCATATCATTTGCTTATTTAAATTTTTAATCTTACTACTAAGTTTTAAGCTTAGTGGGTTTTTTTTTTTTTTGGTTATTGTTTTTATTTTCTAAATATGACCTTGGTGAAAACATGTTTGCAAATATAATCTCCCCATTTGTAGCTTGTCTTTTCATCATTTTAACAAGATCTTTCATATAGCAAACAGTTTTTTTTAAATTAACTCTATTAAATTTTCATTTTAAGAATTGTTCTTTTGGTGTCAAATCTATCACCCATTACTTAAACTTAGATCTTGATGATATTCTCCTTTTCTTTTTCTAAACTTTGTATAAGTTTATGTTTTACATGTATATTTTTAGTTAATTTGTGTATAAGGTGTGCAACTTATGCCAAAATTTTGGGTTTGAATTTTGTGTTTGCTAATGATGTTCAGTTGCTCCAGAACACATTGTTTAAAAGGCTGTATTTCTCTATTGAACTCCTTTTTCACCTGTGTCAGAAATCATTTAAGCAGGAAGCTTAGCAAGGTGGCAACATAAGCAGCTACAAGCTCCTGTTTCTATATACTACATTCAAAAAAAAAAAAAGCAAAAAGTAATGAAATTGATAATCAGAAACTCTGGACATCAAGGAAAGGATGAGAGGACCAAAGTGAGTTCTGAATAAAAAAAAATATGCATGCTACATACAGAAGAAAGGGGAAGTTTTCCACATGCCCTTACTCCTACTCCACTCCTCAGCTCAAAAGTTGCATCTTAGAATAGATGCGGCCTGTGTCTTCAGACAGTGACCCATGGGATTCTGCATGTCCCGTGGGGGGGGGCAGTTGACATAGTGCAGGCCACAATACATGAGCACAAGACAGAGAGCGTAGTGGAAACAGTTTGGGTCAAGACAACTGAATAAGGACAGAACGGTTGAGTGAGAATAACACAGGTTCCTGTGAATCCTGGGAAATAATAACATGGTGAATGCAGTATATAACTCAGTACATGAACAATCAGGCCTGGAACATAAAGGTGCACTGGGTGCAGCACAGCCTGACATACCTAAGAAGTAAAAGTGGAACAGAGTGGCTTTGTGGGCATAACTTGAATAAAATTTCCTGTGAGTCTTCAAACTAGCATGTGGTTGGTACAGTGCAGCCTATAGTACATGAGCAGTTGGGCCTGGGGCAGATTACTGGGATGGAAACAGCATGGGCTAAGACATTTAAGCAGTCATACCTGGGACTGAGAGACTCAGCAAGAATAGTTAGAGTGAACACAAGGTCTAGGAAGGAACAGCAGAGTAAGCCTATCACGAACTGAGTTACTGAGCATTCAAGCAGGCCCACAACAGAGAGATGCAGTAAGTACATTGTAGCCCAAAACACCTAGCCTGTGTTACCAGGTTAGATCAGTTTGGTGACTATAGTAAGAACTGGAATCCTTACTATAAAAAGCAACGGCATGGACTGGAGTTCATGAACAGTAAAACCATGTAGTAAATTGGTGACAACTGTTGCTTCCAGGAATGCTATACTCTGAGGTTTGTACAGCACAGTCAGTGGTCCAGGGAGAAGAAACTTGTAGTGCATTTATTACAACTGTAGCTTCTGTATGGGGAGATTAGTGCTAGAATTGCATGGTCAGCACTCATCTCATAGTGAGGAGGATATTTGTGGTTAGCAATTAGAGAGCCAATAATCCAAAATGGGGAGGCAGATGCTGGAGGAGTATAGTTGGCATCTCTGGTATGCTTGTAGGTGGCTAGTCTGGTATGAGAGTAAAGTGTTCATCATCCCCAATAATTGGTGGATAGGTAGCCACATAAAGTGGTACAACTGTAGAATTCGGTGCAGAAATGGCACAGCAAGAATCTCACTCAGGAAACCTACAAGTGAAATACTAATGACCAGCATCCCTGGAAAGGGATATTGATAGGAAAAGGATAATAGGTAGCACATTAGAACAGAACTTTTAGAATAGAAGCAGAAAATTACATCATTTAATAATTTAAAATAATAATGAAATGGAGAAAAACAACAACAATAAATAAACTCACTGGCGTCAAGTTGATTTGACTCATAGTGACCCCTCCTTGGGTTTCTGAGGTGGTATGTCTATGGAAGTAGATTGTCCAGTCTCCCTTGTGAGAAGTGGCTTGTGGGTTTAAACCACCCACCTTCTGGTTAGCAGTCAGATGCCTTAGGCACTATGCCATGAAGAGGAAGAAGGAAAAAAAAAAAAAAAATGAAAAGAAAGAAGCTAATAACCAGAGTTATCACAGTATGGTTTTATGTCCCAATTACAACAGACAATAACAAAGTACATGAAGAGGCAGGAAGTACAGTCCTTTCAAGTGATCAAAATAAGAAGACAGAAACTGTCCCTGAGAAAGGACAGGTTATGGAATCACTAGACAATGACTTTAAAGCAACAATATTAAGCATGCTCAAAGAGTTAGTGGGAAAAGAGCTAAAGAAAATCAGGGAAATGATTCAAGGACAAAACAAGAATTCTAGTTTAAAAAAAATTAAAATATTGGAGCTCAAAAGTACAAACAGAAAGAATTATACTTTGGAAGGTCTCAATAACAAATTTGAATTGGTAGAAGAAAGAATCAGAAAACATGAAGATAGGACAATTGATAGTCTTCAGTTTGAGGTGCAAAACAAAAACAAACAAAAAAAGTGAAGAAAAATGGAAAATACTTATGGGTCTAAGGAACACCATCAAATGGAATAATATACACATATTGGTAGTCCAGGAGAAGAGAGAGAGAGAGAAAGAGACAAAGATTTTCTCAGAAAATAACACCCCAAACTCACTGATTACAAAGAAACACAGGCTTGAACATCAACAAAACTCAGCAAACTACAAGTCAGTTAAATCCAAAAAGTGCCATACTCTTTCAAAAGTTAAAGAGGAATAGAAAATATTGAGAGTAGCACAACAGAATTAAAGTATCCATCTAAGCAGGCAACAAGATAATGGGATGAAAGAATATAATTCTCAGCCAAGAATACTATATCCAGCAAAACTGTCATTCAAAAACAAGGGCTAAATTATAATCCAATTAAAATGTGGGCAGAAGAAAAATAGATGCTTCACCAAAGAGAATATTTAGGTGGCCAACAAATACATGAAGAAATGTTCATGGTTATTAACCTTTAGAGAGCAGCAAATCAATACTGCAATGAGATACACTCTGGCCCCAGCACTAGTAGCAAAGTTCAACAAGACAGAAAATAACAAAAGCTGGGGGAGGATGTGGAGAAATTGGGAGTTTCATACACTGTTGGGGGAACTGTAAAATGATACAACCACTGTGGGAAGCAGTATGGTAATTCCTTAAAAAGTAGGAAGTAGAAATACTATTTGACCCAGCCATTCTATTACTTCGTATACATCTTGAAGAAGTGAGAGACAGGAAAAAACAGACATATGCACACCTATGTTCATCACAGCAGTGTTTACAATAGCAAAAAATGGAAACAACTTAGGTGTCCATTAAGAGAAGAATGGATAACCAAACTGTGCTACATAAATACAATGGAATATTATGCAACCCTAAAGAATAATGTAGACTCTACAAGACACCACATGATGTGGATGAACTTGGAGGACACTATGCTGAGTGAAATAAGCTAATCACAGAAGAACAAATATTTTATTAATCTGTTATTGTAAAAAGTCAAGAAAAGCTTTCTATATGGAAGGAAATATTCTTTGTTGGTTACCAGAGCTGGGAGGGGAAGGGAGAGATGACTGCTAGATAGGTAGAGACAAATATTGATTTGGGTGAAGAGAAGGGCAATGTACCAAATGTGAATGATCAACACAATGACATTGAGGAAGAGGAAGACATTGAGAGGTATATGGGAGATACAGAAAACAAAAATGAACCCTTTTGCCCTACAGTACTGCATTGTCAATGATGGGAAACATTGATCTATGAGTAGGTAGATGGGTAAACAGGCTGAACAATTAGGTATGTCTATGCTGGGGGGAGTGTGTCCATGACCATGCATAGGGCTGGGAGACAATCTTTTTACAAGTGTATTTTTATGTGCTGTAAAAATTTCCAGGTATTGTTGTGTGACGCTGGTGGCCTCTGAGGCCTTAGTCTAAGTTGACACTGCTGCCACTGCCCTGCAGCCTACTTGCTGCCTCGGCAGTACACTGCTATTCTAAAATGGCTGCTGCTACCGGTGCTGTGGCAGCCTCAACCACCTTGGGTCAGATGGAAGGTAAAAAGATCACCAATCTGCAAGTCATCGATCTTAAGTCCGAGCTGAATTTAGACATCACTGGAGTCAAGACTGTGCTTGTGTTCCAACTCAAGCAGGCTACTGAAGAGGAAGGAGGTGAATCAGATAATATTGAATTAAATTTTTCAACTGATACTCCAAACAAGAAACCAGCCAAAGGCAAAGGTGAAAAATAAGAAGCAGATGAGTTGAGTGGAGATGCTTCTGTGGAAGATGATGTTTTTTCAAAGACTGTGAATTAGAGAACCAAGAGAGACATGAACAAGATGGAAATGATGAATTAAAGGGCTCTGAAGAATTTGGAGAAAATGAAGAAAACGTGCATCCCAAGGAGTTACTTTCTCCAGAAGAGAACAAGATTGCTCATGAATTAACAGAGGCAGAAGCAATAGAAGATATAGAAAAAGAGGACATCAAAAGTCAGGAAATTGGTGCTCAAGTAGGTGAAGACCATACCATTCTAACAGTCCAAGATGGTGAGGAAGAAGATAATAAGAAAGATATAGCAGGTACCAGTGATGGTACACAAGAAGTATGCAAATATCTTCTTTCAGATGGGAACCTAGCTGAGGCTGATCATACAGCTCATGAAGAGATGGAAGCTAATGTGACTGTGAAAGAAGCTGAGGCTGACAACACCTCTGTCACAATCCTGGCTGAAGATAACATATAATTCTGGATTTTGATGGAGATGACATCCTAGAAACAGGTAAAAATGTGAAAATGGCAGATTTTGAAGAAAGTAGGCCAAAATATGGGCATGATTAACTTAACATGATTGCTTTTCTCAATTTTGGAATAGTTCTGTTGTAACTTTTAATAGTTTTGTGTATCATTCAACTTTTTTTCTTTCAGCTCCAAGGTACATTTGAAAAGATTGATATTGGAACCATTTTATTTAATGCTGTATGATTATAAAGAGTAGTTTGCTTCTGAGTGGTAATGATTTAATTTGCAGCACTAGCTCTGTGGTGTCAGGCTCTAGAATTCCCTCTTGTCACTTAGCATTTTCAGCCTCCATTTTGAAGGCTGTCTAAGCTTAAAAAGTCTGCTGTCTAATTTTTAGAGAATTAAGATTGTTCCTTGTATTTCTGAGTAATATGTAACCTATTTTTGCAGAGAGCACTGTTACAGTAAGTGCATCTGTGTATCCTGGTTAAAAAAATAATGGACTCTTTTTTTTTAAATAAATCTTCATATTCTATATAGTTAAAAAAAAATCCAAGTATATACTAGAGCTGTCAAGGGACAAGGTTGCAGTCACTTCTTGGCCACAGCCAACTACCCAGAGAGAGCCACAGGGGACATGAAGCTCAACTGGCATAACATACTACACAAAAACTTTGTTCTGCATCTTACATTGGCAAGTAGCGATTGGGATCTTAATAGCTTGCAAATGGCCATCTATATGCAATGATTGGCCTCTCCTTGTCCAGAGCAAAGAATGAAGAAAACCAAAGACATGTGGAAACAATTAGTCCAAGAAATTTGTACACTATGAAATCCTCAGCCTATACAACTATGAGACCAGAAGAACTAGATGGTGCCTGACTACAACTATCAACCACTCAGAGGGGGATCTATGTAGGAGACCTTGGATAGAGTGGGAGAACAAAGTGGAACAAAACTTTAAATCGCTTAAAAAAGGGGAGGACAGGTTTGTTGTTTGGATGAAGCCTGGTGGAACCCCTGAGACTATGGTCCTTTGCTGCCCTTCAGGTCTGAAATTGAACCCATTCCTGTGGCATCCACCCAAACAAAAGACAAACATATGAGCTGAACATTTACATTAGGTAGATATACTCCTTGGAGAGATTAATCATGGGAGAATAGAAGCGCTGTGTATGCACAGGGAGACATCTTGGGGGACAGAAGTGAATGGGAGGGAAGGACACAGGGAAGAGGGAGCTATGGGGAGGAAATGAGAAAGGAGTTGTTGCACTGTGGTAAATTGTAGTCAATTCCATGAGACAAAGTGTATGTGAGATGTTGTTTGGAAAATAAATTTGCTCTGTAAACTTCCACCCAAATCACAATTTTAAAAAAAGGCTAAATTAAGACATTCCTAGATAAACAAAACCTGGTGGAATTTGTTAACACCAGCACAGCCTTATAAAAAATGTGAAGGATAGTACTCCAGAAGGATAAAAAGAAGAACAAAGTTGGCATATGTCACATACACACATGCACACACACACACACACACACACAAAATAAAATATTAGAAGAAATGTGTTCTCCCTTATTGGTAACTACCATTAATTTAAGTGGATTAAAAGCTCCAAGAAAGAAGCAAGATAGTCAGATTGGATTACAAAAAAAAAAAGAAAAAAAGAAAAAAAAATCGGTATTATGTGTTCGAACACATGTTAGGCAGAAAAACTCAAATAGCTTAAAAGTGAAAGAATGAAAAATCATTCGTTTCAAACAATAATCAAAAGAGAACACATGGAAATTTTAATATGAGAAAAAAATAGGCTTTAAGTCAAAATCTACTGTAAGAGACAAACAAGGTGATGAAATTTTCCATTTATCAAAAGGATTAAAAAATAATAAATATTTATGCACCTAACCTTAGTGCCTCAAGATGTATAAACACTGGCAAAATTGAAGGGAGTAATAGACATCTCTACGACAGTAGTTGGAAAATTTAATACACCATTTTTGATAATGGATAGAACAAGTAGAAAGAAGATAAATAAAGAAATAGAAAACTTGAATAATACTACCAACCAAATAAAAGTAACACACATATATAGAACATTGCAACCAACAAAAGCAAATAATTCTTCTCTAACACATCTAGATCATTTTCCAGGATAGAACATATCTTAAGACACAAAGAAGTCTCAGTAAATTTTGAAAGATTGAAATTATTCAAAGTGTCTCCTCAAATCAGAATGGAATAAGACCAGTAACTAATAACAGAAAGAAAAAAGGAACATACACAAATATGTGGAAAATAGTAACACACTAATAATGGATCAAATGGGACATCAATAAAGAAATTAAAAAAAAAAAAACAGAGTCAAATAGGAATGAAAATACAACACACAAAAACCTATCTAAGGCAGCAAAAATAGCATTCAGAAGGGAATTTATAGCAATAAACACTTACATTTAAAAGGGGAAGAATCCCAAATCAATAGCCTAACTTGATGAACTATAAAAGGAAGAAGCCACCTAAGCCCAAAGAAAAGGAAACATAGATCATAGCAGAAATATATGAAATATAGAGTAGGACATAATTAGAATTTGAAAAAGCAGAGTTTTTTTTTTTTCAGTAAAATTGACAAATTTTTGTCTAGACTAAGAAAGAAAAAGAAAAAATGCAGATATCTAAAAGTAGAAATAAAAGTGGGCATTGCAACTGACCATAAAGAACTAAAAAGAAATAAAAGGGATTGTAAGGGAGTACTATGAACAGTTTACAGAAAAAATTTAGTTAGCTTATAGGAAATGGACAAATTCCTTGAAACACATGAATAGCATAAGTGACAAAAAATAAATAATGGCTCTCCAAAAACTCATAACAATCAGTAATCAAAAACCAGGTGGCTTCATTGGAGAATTCTACCAAATTTTTGTAAAAGAAATGACTGATTCTAACTAAACTGTCCCCCCCCCAAAAAAAAAAAAAAAAAAAAAAAAAAACTGAAGAAGAGGGCACACTTCCTAACTCTTCCTATCAGGCCAAACCAGATAAAGATACCACAAGAAAAGGAGCTACAGATCCTTTATAAATATAGATTCAATAATCCTCCCCACACTCCTCGGAAGGAAGATGGGGCAATCTGCTTCCGTAGTGATACTGCCTCAGAAACCCAAGGAGCGGTCGCTATGAGTCGGGTCCCACTCGAGGGCACATAACAACAACAACAACAATCCTCCCCACAGCACTAGCAAACAAAATCCAAAAACATATTAAAAATATTACATGCTATATCAAGTAGGATTTATCTGAGGAATGCAAGGATGATTAAACATTAGAACATCATTAAATATAATACATGAATAGGAAAAAAATAAATAAGCTAAGAATTGTCTCAATTGATGTAGAAAATGTACTTGGAAAAAATTCAACATAATCACATGATAAACACTCAACAAGAAAGGAGCTGAAGAGAAATTCTTCAATATAATAAAAGCATTTACGAAAAACCCAGTTAATGGCATACTTAATAGAGAAAGCTTAGTACAAGAGTGCTAAGTCCATTTAATGTGGAAGGAAGAGTCTCTTCAATAAATGGTGCTAGATTTCCACATACAGAAGAATATATAAGGATCCATGACTCACTCTGCATACATAAACCAATGCAAAAGGGATTGAAAACCTAAATGTGAAAACTAAAACCCTAAAATTCTTAGAAGAAACAGGGGGTGTTACTGCAGTTTTTAATGATAGATTGTCTGATATGAAAACAAAACAAGAACAGTAAAAGAAAAATAAATAAATGAGACCTAAAATTATTTTTTTTATCAAAATACATTATAGACAAAGTGAAGAGACAACTTAGAAACTGAGAGAATAATTTTGAGATCATATATCTGATGAAAGTCTATTATTCAAATTATACATAAAACTAAAACTTAACAACAGAAAGACAAAAAATCCAATCAAAAATTCAGCAGAGTAATTGAACAGACATTTCACTAAAGAGGATATTCAAGTGGACAACAAGCACATGAAAAGATGCTGAACATCATATGACATTGTTGTTGTTGTTAGGTGCCATCGAGCTGGCTCTGACTCATAATGACCCTATGTACAACAGAACAAAACACTACCCAATCACGAAGCATCTTCACAATATTTACTACACTTGAGCCCCTTATTGCAGCCACTGTGTAAATCCATCTTGTTGAGAGTTTTCCCATTTTTTTGCTGTCCCTCTACTTTACCAAATATGATAACCTTCTCTAGGGTCTTGACCAAAGTAGGTGAGATAAAGTCTGGCCATTCTCCCTTTCAAGGAGCATTCTAGCTGCACTTCTTCCAGGACATATTTGTTTGTTCTTCTGGCAGCTTGTGGTATTTTCAGTATTCTTCAATAACACCATGATTCAAAGGTATCAACTCTTCGATTTTTCCTTATTCATTGTTCAGATTTTTGATGCTTATTAGGCAATTTAAAATACCATGGTTTGTTTTAAGCACCCCTTAGACTTCAAAGTGAAATCTTTGCTTCTGAACACTTTAAAGAGGTCTTTTGCAAAAAGATTTTCCCAGTGTAACACACTCTCTGATTTCTTGACTGCTGCTTTCATTGGTGTTGATTGTGGATACAGCTGAAATGGAATCCTTGACAATTTCTGTATTTTCTCAATTTATTGTAATGTTGTGCATAGGTCCAGTTGTGAAAATTTTTCTTTTCTTTATGTTGAGGTGCAATCTATACTGAAGACTGTAGTCTTTGATGTGCATCAATGGGTGCTTCAAGCCATCTTCACTTTCAACAAGCAAGGTTGTGTCATATGCATATTACAGGTTGTTATGAGTCTTCTTCCAATCCTGATGCCATATTCTTCTTCATTTAGTCCAATTTTTCATATTATTAGCTCACCATGCAGACTGAATAAGTATGGTGAAAGGATACAGCCCTGACACACACCCTTCCTTATTTTAAAATAAGCCTCTGATCTTTGTACTGGTTTAATGAACACAAGTAAGTGTTCTGGAATTCCCACACTTTGCAATGTTATCCATAATTTGTTATGATCCACAGACCAAATGTCTTTGCATAGTCAATGAAATATAGGTAAACATCTTTCTGATATTCTTTACTTTCTTCCTAGATCCATCAGACATCAACAATGATATCCCTCCTTCCACATTCTCCTCTGTATCCAGCTTGCATTTCTGGAAGTACCCTGTCAATATACTGCTGCAACAATTTTTGAATTAACTTCAGTAAAATTTTACTTCTGTGTGAAATTAATGTTATTGTTTGATAATTTCCATGTTCTGTTGGATAACCTTTCAAGTGGGCTCAAATATCAATCTCTTCCCAATCTATGGATTGTCCAGGCAGCTGTCTTCCAAATTTCTTGGCATAAATGAATAAGCACCTCCAGTGCTTCATCTGTTCATTGAAACATCTCATTGGATGTTTCAAACACTGGTGCCTTGTTTTTTGCTAGTTCCATTGGTTCTTGATCATATGCTACCTTGACACAAATGGACATCAACCAATTCTTTCTTTTTTTTTTTTTTTTTATTGTGAATTGGGTGAAGACTTACAGAACAAATTCACTTTCCATACAGTAGTTCACATACTTTGTCTCATGTCATTGACCACAGTTTACCACAATGCAACAGCTCCCCTCCCACTTCCTCCCCATAGTTGCCTCTTCCCAGTGTCCATCCCTCCATACACTCCTACCCACTGAGCTGCCTCCCTGTGCATAAGCAGCCCTTCTTTCTCCCATGATTCTTCTCTCAAAGGAGTGCATCTACTTGAGGTAAATGTTCAACTCATATGCCTGTATTTTGTTTGGCTGGAAACCACAGGTGGGGGTTCAATTCCAGACGTGAAGGGCAGCTAGGGGTCATAGTCTCATTGGCTCAACCAGGCTCTATTGGACCGGCAAAACTGGTCCACACTTTTTTTTTTTCTCTAAATGATTTTGAGTTTTGTTCCACATTATTGTTCTCTCTCTCTCTCAAGGGTCTCTTACATAGATCCTGTTCCAAGTGGATGACAGTGGTAGCCAGGCGCCATCTAGTTCTTCTGGTCTCATAATTGTATAGGCTGCAGATAGGATGGTGTACCTGTTGCTAGGACTAATTGTTTCCATGAATTTTGTTTTTCTTCATTCTTCTTTGCTCTGGATGAGGAGAGACCCATCATTTCATCTAGATGGCAGGTTGCTAGCTTTTAAGATCTCAGTCTCTACTCTCCAAAGTAGGAGGTAGAACAATGTTTTGTATAGTATGTTATGCCAATTGAGCTTGATGTCCCCTGTGACTAAGGTCCCAAGCCTGCAGGTTCAACTACTTGGTCTCTCTGGGTAGCTGGCTGTGACCAAACAGTGACCACAACCTTGCCCCTTGTCAGCTCTACTATACACCCGGGAATTCTAGTCATTCATATAAACTTATAGGAACATTGTCTGCCAACCCTATACATATTCTTGGATACACTCCCCATTTCATAGATGTACCTAATCGTTTAGTCTGTCTAACCATCTATCGACCCATATACCCATGTTTGCCTTCACTGACAATGCAGTACTGTATGTACAAAAGTGTTCATATTTGTTGTCTATACCTCTCATGTCCCTCTCTATGTCTTTCTCATCCTCAATGGTGTCATATTGGTCACTCACATTGGGTACATTGCCCTTCTCTTCACCCAAATCAATACTTTATCTATCTAACAGACTTCCCTCCCCTCCCCTCCCACCCCTGGTAACCAACAAAGAAAATTTC
>NW_006921750.1:2308092-2311037 GCF_000298275.1 Orycteropus afer afer | reverse complement strand
CATTGAGAATAATGTTGGCTGTTGGTTTTGCATAAATGCCCTTTATTATGTTGAGGAATGTCTCTTCTATTCCTATTTTGCTGAGATTTTTTATCAGGAATGGGTGTTGAATTTTATCAAATGCCTTTTCTGCATCAATTGATATGATCATGAGGTTCTTCTCCTTTGTTTTATTTACGTGGTGGATGTCGTTGATTGTTTTTCTAATGTTGAACCATCCCTGCATACCTGATATGAACCCTACTTGGTCATGACAAATTATTTTCTTGATATGTGTTGCAGTCTATTGGCTAGGATCTTGTTGAAGGTTTTTGCATCTATATTCATGAGGGATATTGGTCTAATGTTTTCCTTTTGAGTGATGTCTTTGCCTGGTTTTGGTATCAAAGTTATGCTTGCTTCATAAAATGAGTTAGGGAGGATTCCAACCAATTCTTTTTTATAAAAATACTATCTTCTTTTGATGCTTCCTGCATCATTCAATATTTTGTCCATAGAATCTTTCAATATCGCAGTTTGAGGCTTATTTTTTTTCTTCAGTTCTTTCAGCTTGAGAAATGTCAGGTGTGTTCTTGTCATTTGGCTTTCCAACTCCAGGTCTTTGTACATTTTATTATAATACAATTTTTTTTGTCTTCTTGAATTGTTCTTTAAAATCTTATCATTTTTTCTATTTACTCTAGCTACTCTTCATTCAAGAGCAAGTTTCAAAGTCTCTTCTGACATCCTTTATAGTCTTTTCTTCCTTTCCTGCCTTTTTAATGAAAGTTTGTTTTCTTCATGTACGATATTCTTGATGTCATTGCACAGCTCTTCTGGTCTTTAGACATTAGTGTTCAATGTGTCAATTCTAGTCTCTAAATTCAGGTACGGTATAGTCAAGGTTGTTTTTGGATCTTGTAGACCTGTTTTAATTTTGTTTAGCTTCAACTTGAATTAGGGAGTTGCAAATCAAAACTAAATTAGGTTGATGGAGATAAAAATTACAGTAAGATACCACCTCATCACTATTGGAATGGCAGTGTTCAGAAACAAAACAAAACAAAAATTAGTCATTGGTGAAGTTATAGAGAACCTGGAGCAATTTATCCCTTGCTGGTGAGAACATTAAATAGTAAAGCCACTGTGGAAAACAGTTTGGAGATTTACTCAAAATGTTGAACTCAGATCCCAATTCTAGGTATATACCCAGATGAAACGATATCAGTAACACAAACCTGTACCCCTTTGTACACTTTTCACATTCACCAAAAATATGAAAACTACCAAAAATTATTCCAAATAATTGGATAAATAAAATGTATTTCATACAATCAATGGATTATTACATACACGTAAGAGATATGAAGTCCTAGTGCATGACACAATATGGATGAACTTTGAAAACATTGTGTTGCATTAAATAAATCTGTCACAAAAGAGCAAATACTGTGTGAGCTCACTCATATGAAATGAGCAAACATACAAAAGCCAAACAATATTAGTCGTTACTAGGGGTGGTCATGACTTGTCTGCCAGTTTGTTGTACTGTGATGGCTGGCATGTTGCTGTGATGCTGAAATCTATACTAGCAGTATTTCAAATACGAGCAGGATCAATCATAGTGGACAGGTTTCAGTGGAGTTTCCAGACAAAGATATCAGAAGGAAGGACCTAGCAATCTACTAAAAAAAAAAAAAAAAAAAAAAAAATCAGGAATGAACCAACAAAAACTCTATGGAGCACAGTTGTAGTCTATAGAAAACCCAACACACTGTACCACAATAGGACTGGTTGTTAAGGCAGATCTAAAAAAAAAAAAAAAAAAAAACCTGCCAAGGAAAACCTTATGAATAGCAGTAGATCATTATAAGATATAGTGCTAGAAGTTGACCCATCAAGTTGGAAAAAATCAAAATAAAAATGGAGAAGAGCTTCCTCCTCAAAATAGAGTGAAACTTAATGACATAGATGGAGTAAAGCTTTCAAGAACTTCTTTTGCTGATGTGTCATAACCCAAAATAAGAAAAAAAGAGCTGTAAACCCCCATTAATAATCAAAATATGAGATTTAAAAAGTATGAATCTAAGTAAGTTGGGAGCCATCAACAATTATGGGCAATGGAACATGTCAAGACTGATATTGTAGACATTAGTGAGCTGAGATAAGCTGGCATTGGCCATTTTGAATCAAATAATCATATGGTCTACCTTGCTGAAAATGATAAACAGAAGAGGAATGGAGTCAAATTCATAATCAAAAGAATATTTCAAAATCTATTTAGAAGTACAATGTTCTCAATGATAGGATAATACACATATACAATTTACACACCACCACTAATGCTACAGATGAAGACATTGAAGACTTTTACCAACTTCCACAGTCTGGAATTGATCAAATTTATAAGCAACATGCACTGAAAATTACTGGCGATTGGAATGTGAAAGTCAGAAAGAATGAAGAAAGGTCAGTAGTTTGGAAATATATGGCCTTGTGATAAATATGACACCATAGATCATATAATAGAATTTTGGAACACCAACAACCTATTCATTGTAAATGCTTTTTTTAAAGAACATAAACAGCAACTATACATGTGGAAGTTGCCAGATATAAGATATAGCTTTGGAGAATCAGACTATAGCTGTGGATAGAGACGATGGAGAAGCTCAATTATAATCAATTACAACAAAGCCAGGATCAGACTGCAGAACAGATCATCAGTTGCTCATAGGCAAATTCAAGTTGAGACTGAAGAAAATTAAAACAAGTCCACAGACTTGAAATATTACCCTCAGTATATCCCACCCAATTTAGACACTATCTCAAGAATAGGTTTGATACATTGAATACTAAAGACCTAAGATCAGATGACTTGCACATGGGTTGGGGGATAACAGCAAAGACATCATACCAGAAGAAAGCAAAGAAAAATGTCATTAAAAAATAGGAAATTATATATA
>NW_006921750.1:2306175-2307992 GCF_000298275.1 Orycteropus afer afer | reverse complement strand
AGTGCCTAAAACACTTTACTGTTAACATGAAGGCTGGTGTTCAAACCTACCTGCCAATCCTCAAAAGGAAGGTTGGGCAATCTACTTCCATAATGATACCACCTCAGAAACCCAAGGAGGGGTCGCTATGAGTCAGGTCTGACGCAACAGCACATAACAACAACAACAAATATACTGATGAAAGTCAATTGTTATACTTATTTTGTGCTCCTTTTGGTATGGTTTGTTTTTCTTTCTTGCTTTCTTTGTCCTTTTGTTTTTATTAAGTTTTAACATGATATGCTTGTCATTGTCATTGTTGTTGTTGTTGCTAAGTGCCACCAAGTCATCTCCAACTCATAGAGACCCTATGTACAATAGAACAAAACACTACCCAGAACTGTGCGAGCATCATTGCAGCCAATAGGTCAATCCATTTTGTTGAGGGCTTTCCCCTTCTTCACTGACCTTCCACTTTACTGAGAACAATATTCTTCTTCAGAGAATGGTCCCATCTGAAAATATGACCAAAATCGGTGAGATGAAGTCTGGCTGTTCTTGCTTTCAAGGAACATTTTGGCTGCAGTTCCTCCAGGACAAAATTGTTAGTTCTTCTAGCAGTCCATGGTACTTTCAATATTCTTCACCAACACCACAACTCAAAAGCATCAGCTCTTCTTTGGTCTTCCTTATTCATCTTCCAGTTCTCACATGCATATGAAGTGACTGGAAATACCATGGCTTGGGTTAGACATACCTTAGTCTTCAAGGAGATATCTTTGCTCTTCAGAACTTGAAAGAGGTCTTTTGCCACAGATTTTCCCAATGCAATACATCATCTGATGTCTTGACTGCTGTTTCCATTGGTGTTGATTGTATAACCAAGTCATATGAAGTCTTGACAACTTCAATCTTTCCTTCATTCATTGTGTTGCTGCTTATTGGTCCTGTTGTGAGGATTTTTGTTTCTTTATATTGAGGTGTAATTCATACTGCAGATTGTAGTCTGCAAACTTTATCAGTAGGTGCTTCATGTCATCCTCTCTCTGAGCAAGCAAAGTTGTGGTGTGCATACTGCAGGTTGCTAATGAGTCTTTCTCCAATAGTGAGGCCATTCTCTTATTATATAATACAAATTATTGATTATTTGCTCAGCATAAAGATTGAATAAATATGGTGAAAGATACAACGCTGACACACTCTCATCCTGATTTTAAACCGTGCAGTATTCCCTTGTTCCACTCAAACAATAGCTTCCTGGTCCCTGTACAGGTTCCTCATGAGCCCAATTAAGTGTTCTGGAATTCCCATTCCCAATGTTATCCATAATTTCTTATTATCCACACAATTGAATGCTTTTGCATAGTCAATAAAACACAAGTAAATATCTTTCTGGTATTCTTTGCTTTCCAGGAAGATCCATCTCACATTAGCAATATCCCCCATTCCACATCCTCTTTTGAATCCAACTTGCATTTCTGGAAGTTCTCTGCCAATATGCTTTGCAACCATTTTTAAAATATGTTCAGCAAGATTTTATTTGTGTGTGATATTAACAAAATTGTTCAATAATTTCCACATTCTGTGGTTCACCTTTCTTTGGAATGAGAACAAATATGGATTTCTTCCAGTCAGTTGACCAGATAGCTGTCTTGTAAATCTCTTGGCATAACAGAGTGGTGCCTTTTGCATGGCATCTGTTTGTTGAAACATCTGAATGGATATTCTGTCAATTCCTCGTGCCTTGTTCTTTGCCAATTCCCTCAGTGCAGCTTCAATTTCTTCCTTCAATACCATTGGTTCTTGATCATATGCCACCTCCTGAAATGGATGAACAT
>NW_006921750.1:2303195-2304365 GCF_000298275.1 Orycteropus afer afer | reverse complement strand
TCCCCTCCCCTCCCACCCCTGGTAACCAACAAAGAAAATTTCTTTCAATAGATAAAACTTTCCTTAACTTTTACAATAATGGACTAATACAATATTTGTCCTTTTGTGATTGACTTATTTCACTAAGCATAACAGTCCATTCTATCTTACAACTGAACTTCTCCATCTCCTCTTGCCACAGATGTAGTCAATGTGATTCCTGTGGATTCCATCTGGTGAAGTCCACATGTATAGCCATCACTTATGTTGTTGATAAAAGGTATGTGCAATGAATAAGTCATTAGTCTTTCAAAATTCTGTCATGTGATTTCCAGTGTTATTTCTATCACCAAGACCATATTTTCCAACTACTGGTAACTCTTCTTTCTTTCAAACTTTTGCATTCCACTCACCAGTAAAAATCAACCTATATTGATTGCATGTTAGGTGAATTTCAGACTGCAGAAGTTGGTAGAAATCTTCAATTTCCTAATTTTTGCTTTTGGTCGTCCATGGGTAAATTTGGATAATAGTAGTATTAACTTGTCTTCCTTATGTTGTTGTTGTTGTTAAGTGCCGTCGAGTCGTTTCCGACTCATAGTGACCCCATGCACAGCAGAACCTTATAGGTGTATGGATATTATCCTACCAATGACAACATCGTACTTCAGCACAGATCTTGAAACACTCTTTGTTATGATGAAGACCACACCATTCCTCTGTTGTGTGCATACTACAGGTGGCTAATGCACCTGTTGCTAATGTCACTCCCAGCATAGTATATCATATGGTTGTCTGATTCAGAATGTCCAAAAACAGTCCATGTCCAGCTCATTGATGCAGAGGCTATTGATCTTTATTTTATTTTATTTTATTTATTTATTTTATTTTTATTTGGGTGAAGATTTACAGAGCAGATTCACTTTCCATACAGCAGTTCACATATACTTTGTCTCATGTCATTGACGACAGTTTACTACAATGCAACAGCTCCCCTCCCACTTCCTACCCACAGTTACCTCTTCCCAGTGACCATCCCTCCATACTCTCCTGCACCCTGAGCTGTCTCCCTGTGCATAAGCAGCCCTTCCTTTTCCCATGATTGTTCTCTCTAGGGCGTGTGTCTACTTGAGGTAAATGTTTAACTCACATGACTGTACATTGTTTGGCTGGAAACCACAGGTGTGGGTT
>NW_006921750.1:2288985-2294086 GCF_000298275.1 Orycteropus afer afer | reverse complement strand
CCACTTTTGTATCCTTCCCTTCAAGGCTCAGGGGTCCAAGATTATCTTCTGTGTCTGTGTTAATTGGTTTCCCTTTTCTTTGTTGAAGAGCATCTCAGTCCTTATGCCTAGTCCGCCATCTTGCCAGAACTCAGCTATTGATCTTTATGTATTCCATTTCATTTTTGACAACTGACAGAGTGCCAAGGTATTTAACTGCTAACCAGAAGGCTGGTGATTCAAACCCACCCAGCACTCCTTGGAAGGAAAGTTGGGCAATCCACTTCCTTAGTGATACCGCCTCAGAAACCCAAGGCAAGGTCACTATAAGTTGCATCCAACTAGATGGCAGTGAGAGTTTTCCCAAGCCAAAACCAGCCCCCGAGTCTCACACCACCTACCTCAGGCCCCAGCTTTCAAATAGAACCACCCCAAGTGAAAAACAGCCCCTGAAACCTAGCCCTACCTACCTTGGGCCCCAGCCTTAAAATAGAACCATCCCTAAACAAAAAGCACCTGGTAAGGGAAGATTAAAGCCACACCTGCCTCCCTTGGTCCCTGGTCTTAAAATAAAGCCACCCCCAAGTGAAAGCAGCCCCCCAGCCCTGAACCAACCTACTTCAGGCCTCAGCCTTAAATTAGAGCTTTTCTCAATCGTAAAGCAGCCCCAAGCCCCAAGCCCACCATCCTCAGGCCCTGGCCTTCAAATAGAGCCATCACCAAGTGAAAAGCAGCCTCCTAACTCCAGGCCCACCTACCTCAGGCCCCGACCTTAAAATAGAGCTTTCTCCCATCAAAAAGCAGCCCCTGAGCCCTCCGGCCTCTTCTACCTGCTTCATGTTATTTAACTTTAGTACCTTAGTATCTTCCATTGTCGTACAGTTTGGATTTTCTCTCTAAGAAAATGTATTTAAATCTTTAACTATTGAGAAAAATAACAGTCAAGACTTGTGATTAAAATATTATAGAAGTATCTGAGTTTTCCAAGTCAAAATAAGTTGTGTCTCCCTTCTATTTATTTTATCATGGACACCATCAGATGGAAAAGAACATGGACAACTTTCCTATTAGGGATCAGCAGTACTTGACATAGGGAAAATAAAAAGAAGGTCTTGACAAAGGTGACATTTTCTGACTAGATTAGGTTTTTTTTTTTTTTTTTTTCTGTTACCCCAAATTAATTCCAAAATCCTCTCATTGCATTCTCTGATGCTCTATTTCTATCATCAATAAACCCTGACAGTCTTCACCTTGTCTGTAAATGTTTCCTTCTTTTGCACTTACCAAAATCTGGACTTTTCTCTG
Source organism: Orycteropus afer afer (assembly GCF_000298275.1). Taxonomy (NCBI): domain Eukaryota; kingdom Metazoa; phylum Chordata; class Mammalia; order Tubulidentata; family Orycteropodidae; genus Orycteropus; species Orycteropus afer. The sequence continues at coordinate 2,292,802 of NW_006921750.1, read as the reverse complement.
TGGACATTAAATGTCCTGCAGTTTTGTCTACAGCCAGTTAGGTAACTTTATTTTCCTTTTCAGTGCTTTTATATCTCTGGTCTTAGAAGTAGGGTAAATATACTTCTTATTCATTATTATCCTATGTGCAGATCATTTTCCCTTTTTTTCTCACTAACTATTGTCCACCCAGATTTATATCTCATGTCATCAGACTATATCATCTTCATTTTAAAATTTTGGTTACTGGTTTATTGCCATTCTTTTCAACATCACACTTGTCTTTATTCTTGGTGATCTTAAAATTTATGTATACCTATTGAGGCTCTCACCTGGAGAAAGTGTGTCCCTAGAAATATTTGCAAATATCTGATGACATTTTAAATGATTGCAACTGGGTGGGGCATGCTATGGGCATATAGTGCATAGAGGTCAGGGATGTTGTTAAATATCCTACAGAGTATAGTACAGAATCCAACATTGAATAACTATTGGGACAAAATGTGAATACTACACAGAATGATAAGTTATGTAAATTATGTAAATAATCTAAACCACAGCCTATATTCCAATGATCACATCCTTAGCTAGACCTCATATCTTCTTAGATCATGTCATTAACAATAAGTGCAAATCTTCCATCATATTACTTTTAATTTTCCTACCTTCTGGTCATCATTTTTGTTGATTTTACCATATTTTCACTATTCTCTTTCCATAACTATGACTTATTTTTTTCTTCTCCAGATTTCATGGGATGGTCAATCACTCCCATGCAAACATCCTCAAATCTCTGGACTTTCTCTTTGTCATACCCATTTGAAAAATTCCCACTATTCCACCTGCTTCATGTCTATATTATTGCAACTTATTAATGTTCAAGTACAGCATGTAACTTTTTCAAGTGAACTCTCTTTAATTTTGATGTGCACCTTTAGTATTCCTCTCTAATCAGATCACAATTTCCTAGTTGATTCACTCTCCATTCAACTATTTTGCAAATTCTCCTCTTTTCAACCTCCATCACCACTTCCTTTTGGAATACTTAAATAATATGCCTCCTGTTTACTTTAAAAAATTAAGTAGTAAGAGGAAAATTTCCATGATAACCTAAGATGATATCTACCTGTCACTATATGTAGCTCTATTTTGTAACCACTCCTTGTGAATACTTATCCTCCAATTTCGGTCCCTCTGTCTTCCAAAGGATTTTGCTCTAAAATGTTTATACAGCCTTTCAAACAAAATCAATTTACCCACTCAAATGAATAATTGACCTCATTGTGTCATTCGCATTTGTTGCCACAAACTATAACATCTTTAAAATGTCCTATCTTGAACTTTGAAAATACAAAAACAAAAAATATGAAGGTAAACTAAAATGTATCATTATGTTTGAGCAATAATTGGAGAAAGAAATTGTGGAGGTGTATTTTAAGAGGATAATAAAATTCCAATAAAGAAGAAGGAAGCAGAAGAGACAGATACTATTTATGGCTATCACTATGACCTTTATTTTTAGCCCCCAGTCATATGTTGCATCTAAAATATGTATTTCAATAATAATAGTAAGTGAATTGGATTTTTATTATGGATGTAGGTTCAACGAAATCATACTTCATCCCAAATAACAAGAAGCCTACTCTATCTAGTTATATTTTTTCAAAAGTTCACAATATCATGCCAATTTTTTCTTCATCTTCTTTACAGAGATTTTCTTTCTGTTGTCTAAAGATTTCCAAATTGACAGTAGTTTGTAGGTGAAAACTTTCTTTAAACAGAGTATAACAGAGAGCACAGAGAAACACAAAATCTACCACTTTTAATGTAAGTGAATGAAAGATTTTATTTCTTTAGTTCTTATATGAAACAAGCCTCAATTGATTTGATTTTCAGAGCAAGCACATTCCATTGTATCATTTAAGATGCAACCAGTATTAATAACATATATATATATATATATATATATATATATATATATATATATATATACACACACACACACACAGGCACACACACACACATACATATACATATATATAGTAGCATTCATAAATAGAACAAATCTCTTTTTTTGGAAGCAATCAGCACTGAGATATTTTAAGGGATTGTCAACAATGTGAAGCCTACTGTTAATGCAACCAGTCCCATTAAAAGGTCAGAATCATTCTATTTCATAATTCTCTTATGTAAACCATTTAACACAGTACACTGACATTAATTTAAATCCAATTTATTACTAGACAGGACATCTAGCATATTCCATAGTGGATAAATTAATAAATAAAAATAAAATGTAAGAGTTAAAGAGAACAAATACATGACATTAAAAATGGCTCATTAGGATATAAGTAAGTAAAACATGGAGACAACTGAATCTATTTGCATTAGAAATTGGACATGATGTTCTCTTAGGCAAGTCAGAAATGCTTCATTGAATGATAGAAAAATAAGCTGAATGTTTTAGCAACATTTCAATATTCCCTAAATGTGGTTTTCAACCTTTTTGTTTCCAAAAGCAATGGTTTCTTAGCATGTCATTTAAAAAATTTCTGTTTTTTTTTTCTCTTAAATATAGTCATAATTTCCAAGTTAACAGAAATTCCTTTTTAAGCTACTGTTTTATTTGGACAGTTTCTAATATTTGTGTTTGATATTATGGTGTTGGTGAATTTTTACCTGACTTAGTTTCTGCTTCTCTTGATCTAATCCAATATTTTCCTTTTAAAGTTCCTTCAAATAGGAAATCAATAACAGGGACCAAGTTCATGTTCACTAAAGAAGGTCTGACTGTGTCTTTGAAAAAAACTCATTGCCATCAATTCAATCCTGACTCATAGCAATCTCCATTGGGTTTCCAAGGTTGTAAATCTTTACTCCTTATCAAATCTAATTGCTACATAGGAAAGCACTAATTTTAGCTATGCATTCACTTGTTTTGCCTAAAAATCTTTACACATAACCACATATAACGAATTGGTAAGATTATGTAAATTTTCAAATGAGAGAAAATGATTGACAGGTATACATATTAACCTAGAAAATAACTGACACAATTATTTACATTATTCTCTAAGGTACTACACATAACACACCAGACATGGATTCTAGAACTTTGTTATTATAATGTCCCACTCAATTTTTGGAATTAAAAATAGTAATTTTTTTTTCTGGTAAATTTTATCTTGAAGCATTTTATAGAGAGACATGAGAATAACGAGATTACTTCTTAAGTACATAAGAATATATTATGAGGTGAGATAAAGAATATCGTGAAGTTGGATAGGAGTGGAACTCTGCTTTTTCAATGAGCAAACTACACTGAACATTTTGTTTAATAAATGAGAAAAAGATTTAAGTATTCATCAATAAGTCATTGTGTTATTTAAGAATACATATGTGTTCTGATAAACTGTAGAAGAGAAATATTTTATAAGGAAGGACTATAATAGTGTTGTGGATTTTTTTTTCACATAAGCAAATAAATACAAACATTAAACAATACATTTCTATAAAACTTCCATTTTAACCTTTTATATAAATTTCATATCCTGCCATGAAACTCATTTTGCTGTGGCCATAGCAACAGTTTCATAGAACTAAAAAATTATTTGTTTTACTATAACATGTCATGTTTCTCAAGACTTCACTATCTTTTCTCATGGTCTCATAGAGATTAACAGGATAATATATTTTCTCTTTAATAAATTCTGAAATTGGAGTTCTGGCAAGATGGCAGACTAGGCAGAAAGACTGCACAGACCCTCTTCAACAAAGAAAAGGGAAACCAATTAACACAGACACAGAAGATAACTCTGGACCTCTGAGCCTTGAAGGG
>NW_006921750.1:2286760-2287420 GCF_000298275.1 Orycteropus afer afer | reverse complement strand
CAAAACAAAATGAAGAAAGCCTAAGGTTCGTGTGGGATACCATCAAAAGAAATAACTTACATGTCATTGGAATCCAGAACATGAAGAGACAGATAAAACCACTGAGAAAATTATCCAAGATTTGCTGGCAGAGAACTTCCCTGATATGATGAAAGATAAGAATATAGCCATTCAGGAAGTCCAACAAACCCCAAACAAGATAGACCCCAAAAGAAAATCACTGAGACACATCATCATCAAACTCATCAAAACCAAAGAAAAAGACAAAATCCTGAAAGCACCATGGAAAAAACAAAAAGTTTCCTACAAAGGACAGCCAGTAAGAATAAGCTCTGATTTCTCAGCAGAAACCATGCAAGCCAGAGGACAATGGGATGGTATATATAAAACCCTGAAAGAGAAAATTTTTCAACCAAGAATTATATGCCCAGAAAAATTATCTCTCAAATATGATGGTGAAATTAGGAGATTTCCAGATAAGCAGAAACTAAAGGAATTTTTTAAAACCAGACCAACCTTACAATACATGCTAAACAGAGTCCTTTGAACAGAGAACCAAAAATAGCAAATAACATCTGACGCTTAATATAAAAGATAACATAACCCAGAAATCACAACTATGGACATACCTAAAGTAAAATGAGCTTACAAGATTGTAAA
>NW_006921750.1:2284802-2285983 GCF_000298275.1 Orycteropus afer afer | reverse complement strand
TCAAGCAAATGGCAACTGTAAGAGAGCAGGAGTGGCAATATTAATTTCTGATCAAATTGACTGTAAGACAAAAACCACCATATGGACAAAGAAGGACATTATATAATGATTAAGGGATCAATTAAACATGAAGATATAACCACAATAAATATCTATGGGCCCAATAAAAGATCTGAAATATACATAAATCAGACTTTAAAAGGGTTGAAAAACCAAATAGATGACTCCACAGTCATAGTGGTAGACTTTAATACATCACTTTCTTTGAAAGATAGAACTACTGGAAAGAAACTTAACAAAGATGCAGAAGAGCTAAAAAATACAATCCACCAACTTGCCCTTATAGACATCTACAGAGGACTTCACCTAACAGCAGCAAAATATACATTCTTGTACAGTGCTCATGGAACATATCTCATGATAGACCATATGTTAGGCCATAAAGCAAGCCTCAATAAATTTAAAAATATCGAAATACTGCAAAGCATCTTCTCAGATCATTGTTGTTTGTTGTTGTTAAGTGCCATCAAGTCCTTTCCGACTCGTAGCAACCCCATGCACAGCAGAACGAAACACTGCCCCATCCCGTACCAGCCCTACATTCCCTGCTATACTTGAGCCCATCATCACAGCCACCGTGTCAATCCCTCGTTGAAGGCTTTCCCCTCTTTCGTGGACCCTCCACCCTACCAAGCATGACATCCTTCTCCAGGGAATGGTCCCTTCTGACAACATGACCAAAATAAGTGAGACGAAGTCTGGCCATTCTTGCTTCCAAGGAGCATTCCGGCTGCACTTCCTCCAGGACAGATCTGTTAGTTCTTTTAGCAGTCCATGGTACTTTCAGCATTCTTTGCCAGCACCACAAATCAAAAGCATCAACTCTTCTTCACTCTTCCTTATTCATTGTCCAGCTCTCCCATGCATACGAGGCGATTAGAAAAATCATGGCTTGTGTCAGGCGCACCTTAGTACTCAAGCTTCTCAGCACATGAAACAGTTTGCTCACAGTTGACTTTCCCAATGCTATACGTCTTCTAATGTCCTGACTGTTGTTTCCATTGGCATCGATTGTAGAACCAAGCAACGTGAATTCTTTGACAACCTCAATCTTCTCTCCCTTTATTGTGATGCTGCTCATTGGTCCAGTTGTGAGGATTTTTCTTTTCTTTATATTGAGA
>NW_006921750.1:2282733-2284266 GCF_000298275.1 Orycteropus afer afer | reverse complement strand
AAATATCTCAATTGGTATGCCATCAATTCCCAGAGCCTTGTTCTTTGCCAGTTCTTTCATTGCAGCTTTGACTTCTTCCTTCATTACCATTGGTTCTAGATCATATGCCACTTCCTGATCTCAGATAATAATGCTATCAAATTAGAAATCAATAATAGGAAGATCTACAGGAAAAGAGTAAACACATAGAAACTGAAGAACATCCTCCTTGAGAAAGACTAGGTAAGAGAAGAAATGAAAATTGAAATTTGAAAATTGCTTGAATAAAACGAGAATGAAAACACAACATACCAAAATCTTTGGGACACAGCAAAAGCAGTGATCAGAGGCCAAATTGTAACAATCAATGCAAACATCAAAAAAGAAGAGCCAAAATCAAAACTTTAAGTGAATATCTCCAAAAATTAGAGAAAGAACAGCAAGAAAAGCCTACAGTTACCAGAAGAAAGGAAATAATCAAGATTAGAGCAGAAATCAAAGAAACAGAAAATAGAAGGGCTATAGAAAAAAAATTAACAAGACCAGAATTTGGTGTTTTGAAAAGATCAATATAATTGACAAACCACTGGCAAATTTAACAAAAGAAAAGAGGGAGAGAATACAAATAACATAAATAAGGAATTATATGGGTGACATTACAACAGAACCAACTGAAATAAAAGGAATAATATCAGGATACTAAGAAGAACTGTACTCCAACAAATTTTAAAATCTGAAGGAAATGTACAGTTTTATAGAAACAAACCACTTATCTAAACTAACACAGATTGATGTGGAAAAGTTTAATAGGACCATCCCAAAGGAAGAAATTGAACAGGTCATCAAAAAATTACGAACTAAAAAATGTTCTGGCCCAGACGGTTTCACTGGAGAATTCCACGAAACATTCAAAGAAGAATGGACACCAATCCTATTCAAAGTATTACAAAACATAGAAAAGGATGGAATCCTCCCTAACTCATTTTATGAAGCAAGCATAATCTTGACACCAAAACCAGGCAAATACATCACTCAAAAGGAAAAATACAGACCAATATGCCTCATGAATATAGATGCAAAAATCTTCAACAAAATCCTAGCCAATAGATTTCAACAACATATCAAGAAAATCATGCATCATGACCAAGTCGTGTCCATATCAGGTATGCAGGGATGGTTCAACATTAGAAAAACAATCAACGTCATCCACCACATGGATTTTGTAAAAAAAACAAAGGAGAAGAACCACATTATCATATCAATTGATGCAGAAAAGGCATTTCATAAAATCCAAAACCCATTCCTGATCAAGACTCTCAGCAAAATAGGCATAGAGGGGACATTCTTCAACATAATAAAGGCATTTATGCAAAACCAGTAGCCAACATTATTCTCAATGGAGAGAGACTGAAACCATTCCTCTTGAGAACAGGGATCAGACAAGGATGCCCGCTATTACCACTTCTATGTGACACTGTACTGGAAGTCCTAGCCAGGGCCATAAGGCAAGAAAGGGAAATCAAAGGCATCCAAATTGGTAAGGAAGAAGTCAAA
>NW_006921750.1:2281153-2281863 GCF_000298275.1 Orycteropus afer afer | reverse complement strand
CAACACCTCAATAACAAAAAGACAAACAATCCAATTAAAAAATGGGCAGAAGACATGAATAGACACTTCACTGAGGAGGATATTCAAGCAGCCATCAAACATATGAAAAAAATGCTCACGATCATTAGCTATTAGAGAGCTGCAAATCAAAACAACAATGAGGTATCATCTTGCTCCAGCACTAGTAGCAAAGTTCAACAAGAGAGAAAATAACAAATGCTGGTGAGGTTGTTGATAGATAGGGATTCTCATACACTGCTGGTGGGACTGTAAAATGGTACAACCATTGTGGAAAGCAGTACAGCGATGCCTTCAAAAGTTGGAATTAGAAATATCATTTGACCCAGCCATTCCATTACTAGGTATATACTCTAGAGAAGTGAGAGCCATGAGAAGAACAGATATATGCACACCCATGTTCATCGCAGCACTATTAATAATAGCCAAAAGATGGAAACAACTTAGGTGTCCATCAACTGAGGAATGGATAACCAAACTATGGTACATACATACAATGGTATTCTATGCAACACTAAAGAATAATGTAGAATCTGTGAAACACCACATAATGTGGATGAACTTGGAGGACATTATGCTGAGTACAATAACTCAATCACAAAAGGACAAATATTGTATTATTCTGTTATTGTAAAAGTTAAGGAAAGATTTATCTATAAAAGGAAATTTTCTTTGTGGGTTACCAGGGGTGG
>NW_006921750.1:2279916-2280572 GCF_000298275.1 Orycteropus afer afer | reverse complement strand
CTAGCTGCCCTTCAGGTCTGGAATTGAATCCACACCTTTGGTTTCCAGCCAAACAAAATACAGGCATATGAGTTAAACATTTACCACAAGTAGATACACTCCTTGGTGAGAACAATCATGGGAGAAAGAAAGGCTGCTTATGCACAGAGAGACAGCTCAGGGGGCAGAGATGAACACTGGGAAGTGGCAACTATGGGGAGGAAGTGAGAGGGGAGCTGTTGCGTTGTGGTCAACGACATGAGACAAAGTATATGTGAACTGCTATATGGAAAGTGAATTTGCTCTGTAAATCTTCACCCAAATCACAATAATAAATAAATAAATAAATTCTGAAATTGTTTACCTATATGTCACTGTCTGAGTTGGGGTGGTTAATTACCTTAGTATCATCCAATTTAGCATTGGATGAATAATCTCAATTTTCAAAGATATAGGTAAATAAATAGATACACAGTTAACTAAGCAACTCACCACTTTGAAATTCTATAAAACCATTTATTTCATTATAATTAAATATTTACACTGTAAATTTAGAAGATCTTATATAAAAGTGATAAACAATTTTAAGTATTCATGGAAGAAGAAAAAAGGAAGCAGAAAGAAGCAAACATAAACAAGAACAAGTTTGTTTTTTTTTTTTTTTTTTTGGTGTGTGC
>NW_006921750.1:2256858-2278136 GCF_000298275.1 Orycteropus afer afer | reverse complement strand
GGGTACAAATATGGATCTCTTCCAGTCAGTTGGCCAGGTAGCTGTCTTCCAAATCTCTTGGCATAACCAAGTGAGTGCCTCCAGCGCAGCATCCATTTGTTGAAATATCACAGTGAGTATTTCATCAATTCCCGGAGCCTTGTTCTTTGCCTATTCTTTCATTGCAGCTTTGACTTCTTCCTTCAGTACCATTGGTTCTAGATCATATGCCACTTCCTGGATGAAGATCAACCAGTTCTTTTTGGTACAGTGATTCTGTGTATTCCTGCCATCTTCTCTTGATGTTTTCTGCATCATTCAATGTTTTGGCTATAGAATCTCTCAATATTGCAACTCGAGGCTTAAATTTTTTCTTCAATTCTTTCAGCTTGAGAAATGCTGAGCGTGTTCTTCCCTTTCGGTTTTCAAACTCCAGGTCTTTGCACATTTCATTATAGTAATTGGTTTTATCTGCTCGAGCTGCTCTTCGAAATCTTTTGTTCAGCTCTTTTCTTGTCATTTCTTCCATTGGCTTTAGCTACTCTCCACTCAAAGACAAATTTCAGAGTCTCTTCTGTTATCCATTTTGGTCTTCTCTTCTTTTGTTGTCTTTTTAGTCATCTCTTGCTTTCTTCATGGATAATGTTCTTGATATCCTCCCACAATTTCTCTGTTTTTCAGTCATTGGTGTTCAGTGCATCAAATCTATTCTTTAGATGATCTCTACATCCAGGAGGGATATATTCAAGATGATATTTTGGCTCTTGTGGCCTTGTTTTAATTGTCTTTAACTTCAAGTTGAACTTGCATATGAGCAGTTGATGGTCTGTTCCACAATTAGCTCCTGGCCTGGTTTTGGCTGAAGATGTTGAGCTTTTCCACCGCCTCTTGCCACAGATGTAGTCAATCTGATTCCTGTGTGTTCCATCTAGTGAAGTCCACATGTAGAGCCACCATTTGTGTGGTTGAAAAAAGTGTTTGCAATGAACAAGTCATTGGTCTTGCAAAATTCCACCATGTGAGTAGAATTTAATAAAATTAGTTAATTTAATTAATCAGATTAATTAAATCAGTTAATTTAATTTTTTAATTAAATTAGTATCATAAAATTTGGCATTTGATGTATAATCCCAATTATACATCAGATCAGAAGACCCTCAAAATATGCGTGGGGAAGAGCTGCCTCCTCAAAGTAGAGTTGACATTAATTAAGTGGATGTAGTAAAGCTTTCAGGACCTCCATTTGCTGATGTGGCACAACTCAAAATAGGAAAAAATAGTTGTAAACATCAATTAATAATAAGAACATAGAATGTACAATGTATGAATCTGGAAAACTGGAAGTTGTCAAAATAAAATGGAAAGCATAAAGATTGGTATCCTATGCATTAGTGAGGTGAAATGGACTGGTTTTGGACTTTTGAAGCAGACAACCATATGATCTATTATGCTGGGAATTACAAGTTGAAAAGGAATGATATGGTTTTCATCATCACAAGGAATAATTCAAGATCTATCCTGAAGTACAATATTGTCAGTGATAGGATAATATCCATCCTTCTAGGAAGATCAGTTAAAACTACTATTATTCAAATTTATGCACCAATTACCAAAGCAAAAGATGAGAAAACTGAAGATTTTTTACCAACTTCTGCAGTCTGAAATTGACTAAACATGCAATAAAAGTGTATTGATTATTTCTGGTGATTGGAATGCAAAAATTGAAAACAAAGAAGAATCATCAGTAGCTAAAATGTATGGTCTTAGTGACAGAAATGATGCTGGAGATCACATGATAGAATTTGGCAAGACCAACAACTTATTCATTGTAAACATCTTTTTTTCAACAACACAAATGACTATACACGTGGACTTCACCAGATGGAGTGCACAGGAATTGGATCAACTACATTTGTGGAAAGAGACAATGGAGAAACTCAGTATCATCAGTGAAAACAAACCCAGGAGTTGACTGTGTAACAGACCATCAACTTCTCATATGCAAGTTCAAGTTGAAGCTGACGATAATTAAAACAAGTCCATGAGGGCAAAATATGACCTTGATTTGGTTCTTCCTCAATTTAGAAACCATCTAAAGAAATAGATTTGATGCAATGAACACCAATGACCAAAAACCAAACAAGTTGTGGGATGATATCAGGAACATCATCCATGTAAATACATAGAGACAAGTATTGATTTGGGTGAAAGGAAGGTCCATGTAGCAAATGTGAGTGATCAACACAGTGACATTGAGGAAGAAGAAGAAATAGAGAAGTATATGGGAGGTACAGATAATATGAAGCCTTTTGCATGTGCAGAACTGTGTTTTAGGTGAAGGCACAGATTGATCTGTAGATTGGTAGATGGGTGGATATGCTGAAAGATCAAGTATGTCTAGGCAGGGTGGTATTGTGCCCATGACCACGGATAGGGTTGTTAGAAAATGTTTGTACAGGTATATTTTTATGTTCTGTAAGGATGTCCATGTATATAGTAGGGCTGACAAGGGACAATGTTTTGGTGAATTCTTGGCCACAGCCAGCTACCCAGCAGGAGTGAGTAGTTGGACCTGTGAGTTCAGGACCATGGTTGCAGGGGACATCAAGCTCAATTGGCATAACATACTGCACAAAAACATTGTTCCACATCCTACTTTGGCAAGTAGCAACTGGGATCTTAAAAGCTGGCAAGCAACAATCTAAATGCAACAATGGGTCTCTCCTCATCCAAATAAAAAAAGAATGAAGAAAAACAAAGATGCATGGAGACAATTAGTCCAAAGGACTAGTAGACCATGTGATTCTCAGCCTATATGACTATGAAACCAGAACTAGATGATGCCTGACTACCACTGTCTACCACTCAGACAGGATCTGTATATGAGATCCTGGATAGAGTGGGAGAACAATATGGAACAAAGCTAAACATCATTAAAAAAAAAAAAAAAAACAGGTTTGCTGGTCTGATAGAGCCTGGTGACATCTATGAGACTATGGCCTCTAGCTACCCTTCAGGTCTGAAATTGAACTCACTTTTGTGGCTTCCAGTCAAATAATAGACAAGCATATGGGCTGAACATTTACATCATGTAGACACTATACTTGAAGAGACCCATCAAGGGAGAAGAAGAGCAATGTATGCACAGAAAGACAGCTGGGCGTGGGTGGGAGTGCATGGGAGGGAAGGACACAGGGAAGTGGTAACTATGGGGAGGGAGTGGGAAGAGAACTGTTACATTGTGGGGAATTTCAGTCAATGCCATGAGACAAAAAGTGTGTGAACTGTTGTATGGAAAATGAATTTTCTCTATAAACTTTCATTTAAATCACAATATTTTTTATAAAGAGATTGTGAGGTGATTGACATGGACCTCAATACTTTATTTTTAGAATTAATTTTTTCTAATCGTTTCATTTTATTTCTTCTGGGGTATTTTGCACCTTACTATTTCTATCAAAAAGACCTGCACAGCAAAGTGCCTTACTGAAAGTGAACTTTAGGGGAGAGTCCTAGCATTGAATCCTAGTTATTTCATTAGCGTAATAAGAAACATAATTATAAATAATAAACCAACAAAATGAAGAGAAAAGAATATTGTCCATAAAGAAAGCAAGAGGTCATTTAAAAAAAAGGAAAGGAAGAAGAAAAAAAGAAAAAAAAACGATGTCAGAAGAGACTCTGACTTGCTCTTTAATGGAGAGTAGCTAAAGCAAATGGAATAAATGACAAGATAAAGGAGCTGAACAGAAAATTTCAAAGAGCAGCTCAAGAAGATAGTTAATTATTATAATAAAATGCATAAAGACCTGAAGTTAGAAAACTAAAAAGAGAAGAATACCACTGGTATTTCTCAAGCTGAAATAACTGAAGAAAAAACTCAAGCCTCAAGTTGCAATATCAAAATATTCCATTGGCAAAATATTGAATGATGCAGGAAACATCAAAGGAACATGGAGGGAATACCCAGTTTCACCATACCAAAAAGAATAAGTCAAGCTTCATTCATTTCAGGAGGCAGCATATGATCAAGAACCAATGGTTGTGAAGGAAGAAGATGAAGCTGCACTGAAGGAATAGGCAAAAAAAAAAAAAAAAACAAGGCTCTAGGAATTGAGAGAATATCCATTGAGATGTTTCAATAAATGGATCCAATCCAATCTGGAGGCACTCACTTGTCTATGACAAGAAATTTGGAAGACAGCTACATGGCGAAATGACAGAGAAAGATCCATATTTGTACCCATTCCAAAGGAGGTAATCCCACAGAATGTGGAAATTATTGAACAATATCATTAATATCACATGCAAGTAAAATCTTGCTGAAGATAACTTAAAAATGGTTGCAGCAGTATATTGACAGAGAACTTTCAGAAATGCAAGCTAGATTCAGAAGAAGAGGTGGAATGAAGGACTTCCTGGCTGAAGGCAAAAAAATACCACAAAGATGTTTACTTGTATTTTATTGACTATGCAAAGGATTTCAATTGTGTGAATCATAACAAATTATGGATAACATTGAGAAGTATGGGAATTCCAGTATACTTATTTGTGCTCTTAAAGGATCTGAACAGAGACCAGTAAGCTATCTTGCAACCAGTTCAAGGGATACTGCATGGTTTAAAATCAGGAAGGGAGTGCATCAGGGTGGTATCAATTCACCATACTTATTCAATCCTTAGGCTGAGCAAATAATCTGAGAAACTGGACTATATAAAGAAGAGCATGGCTTTAGAATAGGAGGAAGACTCATTAACAACCTGCAATATGCAGACAACACAACCTCACTTACTGAAAGTTAAGATGACTTCAAGTATTTACTGATCTACTGATGAAGATTAAAGACAATAAAGATTATAGTCTGCAGTATGAATTACACCTCAACACAAAGAAAACACAAATCTTCACAACTGGACCTATAAGCAACATCAAAATATATCAAGAAAAGATTGACGTTCTCAAAGATTTCATATTACTTGTTTCCACAATCAACATCAATGGAACCAGCATTCAAGAAATAAGATGGCATATTGCACTGGGCATATCTGCTGCAAAAGACCTCTTTAAAGTTCTGAAGAGCAAAGATGTCTCCTGGAAGACTAAGGTGTGCCTAACTCAAGCCATGGTGTTTTCAATCACCTCATATGCATGTGAAAGCTGGACGCTGAATAAGGAAGACTGAAGAAGTTTGTACGTTTTTGAGTTGTGGTGTTGGCCATGAATGCTGAAAGCACCATGAATTGCCAGAGGAACTAACAGATCAGTCCTGGAAGATGTGCAGCTGGAATGCTCCTCGGAAATGAGAATGGCCAGACTTTGCCCCACCTACTTTGGTCATGTTGTCAGAAAGGGCCATTCCCTGATGAAGGATATCATACTTGGTAAAGTGGATGGTCAACAAGATTGGGGAAGGCCCACAACCAGATGGATCAACACAGTGGCTACAAAAATGGGTTCAGGTATAGCAAGGATTGTGAAGCTAGCACAGGATCAGGCAGTGTTTTGTTCTGTTGTAAATGAGGTCCTTAGGAATCAGAGCTGAGTCAATGGCACCTAACAACAACAATGACAAGCTTATATTTGTTTTAGTACTACAAGTGCCTCCTGACCTTACCATACAAAACAAATGTTTATCTTTCAAAACAATTTTGTTTTGGGGAATAAGATGGAGAGGCAAGAGGTTTAATCTAAATATTTATGGTGTGTGTGACACTAAAATTTTTGAAAACTTTCTTAAGAAGATTTTAAGAACAACCTGATTCTCTGCTTTATTTGTGAAAATATAAGCAAAAAAAAAGTGATTCTGTTAAAGTTATTCACTGATTCATTGCTTTCGAGGATAAAAAATATGTTATTGACCCCTTAAAAATACACATTTTCAATATTCTTTTAAAAAATCAACTTTAGTTTATAAGTTTTAGGAAGCTGATATTGAAATATTGGGTTTGCCCTTTTGAAAAGTGGAACATAATGATTTTTATAAATATGCACAAAAAGTACAGAATGGATATGATTCCTAATTTATGTTTTCAATATTTTCCTGTGGTTTTGTTTTTTAAACATGTATATGTATTTGGATAAAAAGTAAAAAAATATATATGTATACATAATTACATTCATAAAATGAGATGATTCTAGGTAAAAATAAATACCATACGATACTAAATAATTGAAAACTGAGAAAAGCATACCAAAATATTGTCAGATGGATCTTGGTTGAAGGCAGAGAACATTAGGAATGTGTATACCTTGATTTTTGACTATGCCAAGCATTCAACTTTGTGAATCTTAAGAAATTATGGATAACAATGTGAACAATGTGTATTCCAGAACAATTAATTGTACTCATGAATAACCTGTACATACACCAAGAGGAAATCTTTTAAATAGCAGGGGGATATGACATGGTTTAAAATCAGGAAAGCTGTGTGTCAGGGCTATATCCTTTCACAATGCTTATTCAATCTCTATGCTGAGCAAATAATACAAGAAATTGGACTATATGAAGAAGAATATAGCATCAGGATTGGAGGAATATTTATTAACCACCTGTGACATGCCTGTGACACAAACTTGCTTCCTATAAGTGAAGAAGCACTCATTTGCATAGACCTTAAAAAAAAAAAAAAAAAAAAACCTCACTAATGGACCAATAAGCAACACTGGTTCAGCTGATTGAAGAAAAGATTGAAGGTGTCAAGGATTTCCTTTTACTTGGATCTACAATAAACACCCATGGAAGCAGCTTTCAAGAAAACAAATGACATATTACAATAGGCAAATCTGCTGCAAAAGACTTCTTTAAGGTGTTAAAGAACAAAGACGTCAGATGTCACTTTGTGCCTGAACCCAAACCATGGCATTTTCAATCGTTTCATATACATGTAAAAGCTGGAAAACAAACAAGGGAAACTGAAGAATTGAAGCTTTTAAATTATTGTGTTGGTGAAGAATATTGACTATACTGACAGAGGAATGAATAAACCTGTGTACAGAAGTACAATCAGAATTTTCCTTAGAAGCAATGATGGGGAGACTTTTTTTTTTCTTGTTCTTTGATCATTTTATCAGGTGGGACCAGTTCATCAAAAATATTATCTTGTTTGGTAAAGCTTAGTGTCAGTGAATAATAGAAGACCTTCAATAAAATGAATTGACACAGTGCTGCAACCATAGGTTCAAGCAGGCCATAGATGGTGAAGATGACACAGGACTGAGTAGTGTTTCACTATATTGCACATAGGGTCACCATGAGTCATAACCAACTCAACGGTATCTAACAAAACAATAAAATGAAATCTGTAATAGCTCCACCAAAAATAAACAAATTGATGAAAGTGAATTCTAGCAGCAGCTCTGGTGACAGAGTGCCTAAGACATTTGACTAATAACCAGAAGTTTGATGGTTCACACCCACCAGCCACTCCTCAGAAGGAAGATTGCGCAATCTACTTCCATAGTGATACTGCCTCAGAAACCTAGGGATGGTTTTCTATGAGTTGGATCTGACTCTATGGCAGTGGTTTTTTTTTTTTTTTTTAATAGAACATATAAAGAACTCTTAAACTCAATAATAAAAAGGCAATTCAAAGTATGAGACTTGTTTTCAATGAACAACTTGGCCTTTGGTTCTTGAAAGCAGAACGACAACAGAAACCAGTAAGTGGGGGCCAGTTAGAATAAGAATTATGTAGGGGCCTGATAGTGACTAAGTCTCAGGAGGTCACGTGTAAGGTCAATAGAGGCCTTGGAAGATTGGAGCTTACAGGTTGGAGAGAGAAAACATTCTGCTCTTGGGAGGGTGAACACTTCTGGGGATACGGAAATTTTGTGCTGGAACTTTGCCTTTGTTTTTGTATCCTTTTCCCTTACATATTAAAAATAGTTCTTTCCCACAGTTTGTGAGCCATTCCATGGGTTTATTCGAGCTAAGAAATAGAAATAAAGAAAACACCAGTGCACACTGACCTGCCCCCAGGTAAATGATGAGAAAGATAGGTCTGCATACAGCAGCTGGTGTCAGAGTTGAGCATGGAAGCAAAGCTGATAATCCTTAGACCAGTTTAATACCACAGCAATACTATCATTCAAAAAATGAGCTAAGGATATGAATAGACATTTCTGTAAGAAAGGCATACAAAGGACAATAAGCACATTAAAATATACTTGTTTTCATTAGTCAACAGGGAAATGCAAGTCAAGGCCACAATGAGATATAACTTCACATCCACCCCACTAGGATGATGGGAAAATGATTTAGATAATAATGTGTTTTGGACAGGATGTGGAGAAATCAGAATCTTCCTATTCTTCTTGTGGGAACATACAATCTTTCAGCTCCTTTGATAAACAGTCTGGCAGTTCCTCAAACAATTAGATATAGAGTTGCCATATGACCTGGTAATTATACTCTTAAATATATATTCAAGAAAAATGAAGACAAATGTGCACACAAAAACATGTGTATGAATGTTTATAGCAGCATTATTCATATAGCAGCATTATTCTATATAGCTCTGGTAGCATAGTGCCTAAGGCACTTGACTGCTAAACAGAAGGCTGGCGGTTCAAACCCACCAGCCACTCCTCGGAAGGAAGGTGGGGCAATCCTACTTCCGTAGTGATACTGCCTCGGAAACCCAAGGAGGGGTCGCTATGAGTCGGGGCCGACTCGATGGCAAACAACAACAACAACAACATATATATATGTTATAAAAACTCAAAAACCTGACTGTCATTCTGTCAATTTGACTCATAGCGACCCCTTCTTGGGCTTCTGAGGTGGTATCTCTATGGAAGTAGATTGCCCAATCTTCCTTCTGAGAAGTGGCAGGTGGGTTTGAACCACCAGCCTTCTGGTTAGCAATCAAATGCCTTAAGCACTAAGACACCAGGATTCCCATTAAATTGTTCCATGTTATATATATTATATGTTATGCATAAATTAAGTGTTCAAAATAGGTAAATGATCAAGATAAGAAGCAAATTAGTATTTGCCTAAGCTGGGGCACATGGAGGAACAGGGAGGTGGTAGATAAAAAGTATGATTTCTTTGTGAAGTGGTGAAAATGTTCCAATTTTGACTGTAATGCTTATTCCACAAATTTGTGAATATACTAAAAACATTTGAATTATGTACTTTAAATAGGTAAATTGTGTGTCATAAAAATTGTATCTCAATTAAGATTCTAAGAAATCTTATTGCTTCTGACTTTGAGTTGATTTTCACCTAACTCAGCACAGCCTATTTTAAATTTAAGATGTCTTACAGGTGGTAAGATTAATTAATAGGAAGTAGATCAAATACCTGGTAGCACAGTTCCTAAGGTATTTGACTGCTAACCAGAAGGCTGGCCGCTCAAACCCACCAGCCACTCCTTGGAAGGAAGGTTGAGAGATCTACTTCCATAGTGATACTACCTTGGAAACTAAAGGAAGGGTCGCTATGAGTCAGGTTTGATGCATTGGCAATGAGTTTTAGAGTTGAGATCAAATACCAATGAGAAGAAAAGACTGAATTTAAATAACAAGAAAAGAAGCATATGGAGAAGTGAACAGCCAATCACTGTAGGGTGGCCACTATAAATTATTGAAGGCAGCATTCCAACCAGAGAAGGAACAAGAAAACTACTAGAACTAAAAAATGCATTTAACAAGGTGGCAGGTGCAAGCCCAACACACATATATCATTCAGGTTTCTATATATCAGCAATAAGTAAGCAGAAATGAAAATTAAATAAATGTTACCATTTACAATGTGCAGAATAAAATAATTAAGAATAAATTTAGCTAGTAAGGTGAAATATTATACATAGAAAATTATAATTTTTTATTAAAAGAAATAAAAAGATAGATACATAAAAAGGATCTTTGGTGTTATAGTTTTCAAAGTGACATCTTTACTCTTCGATTTTTCTCCACAAATTCTAGTTGCTTTATTTCTTTGAACTCAGAATTCTGTCTCCTTGACTCAATGAGAACACCTGGTCTTGTTTGCTTGCCTCTTTCTTGTTTACTGGCCTGAAAATTTAAAGAAGCAAGCTGGGCAAGTTGTAAGCTCATATCATTTGTTTACTTTTCCTCTAAGATCACTGATGACCTATGCCACCTGTTACCCAGTTATTGAAAACTGGTGTTTCCTATGTTTTGTCCGGTTTTTTCATTGCGTAAAGTTGGAAAGTCAATCAATCAATTTCATGTGACTCCATAATGACTTCAAATTTCTGTTCTGTTTCCCTAAAGCAAACAAGTGACTTATTGGAGCAAGATTTAACATCAAGGCCCCATTCATATAATTAGTATATTTTTTAAAAAATATATTGAATTAACTGTCACTGAATTATATATATATAATATGCCTTTCTTTAGATTAAAATTATTTAATCATTAATTTTTCTTTGAATTATGTCTAACCTTAATTCTCTAAATTGCTAAATTATTGCTTCACTGATCCATTATGGATAAAATGTAAAATAGGCCTAATATTGCCTTGGACCAAGTCAGATCATCTTCAGCTTGGAATTAAAACATTATTGCTATTATTTCCATTCACAGACTTAATAAATATATCTTATGTTTTGTAAATATTTTTAAACTGATTCAACTACTTCTGTATTAATATTTGAATGTCTATTAATTGCAAAATCAATATAACACATTAATAATAAAATTCAATATCCATATAACCTCTCTCCTAAAACTACTATTATATTCTCTTTTAAATATCCCTACACAGCCTTCAAAATATTTATTTTTTATTGATGTATAATGTCTCATCAGGTTGGTGTCCAATACTTTACTTAACAACTTCCTTTGCTGGGCATTAGTTTCACTTAGATTGTTTAACAATCATGAATTATACCTCACTGATTTTAATGCAGCCTTCATGAATAAAATATAATTTCAAATTTTTCCAAATGTGATTCTGTTGGGAAAAAAATCACACATTTTCTTCCTCTATTATTATTATTTTAACATTAAAATGTGACATGACAGAATGTTGGATGGATGATTTTTGCTGTACCTCAGAAAAGGTCTTAGAGTAGTGAGGACAGTGTAGGGAAAATATAAACGATAAATATAGACTCTATTCAGTTTTCAGAAATGTATGTTTTTACATATCTGAAATGTAACTTATCATATAACTTTACATATGCACTTCCAATATGATGTCTTATATTTAAGTAGTCATTCTACACTCTTGGAAATTGAGCACAAGTCATGTTATCAAAAATGTTTAGCAATATAGTTTGGTAAAAATAACCCAACACTCCTTCACAGATACATTCAACATCTATCACTCTCTGACTGAGTGTGTAGCCTTATGCAAATCTCTTTTCCCTTTATGGATTATGATGTCACTGTCTACATAATAAAGTCACACATCCAGTCTCCATGCAGTTCCATGATTTTGTGAGAAAATATGATTTAGTTGAACCTCCAAAGCATGGATAAAACAGATACTTATTAGAATAGTACTTTCAAAACTGTTACTTAAGGCACAGTAATGATCTGACTAGGATTCCCTGGGTAGCACAAACAGTTGAGCACTCAAATACTAACAAAAGCTTGGTGGTTTGTAAACACCCAGAGGCAACTCAGAAGAAAGGCTTGGCAATCTACTTCTAAAGATCACCACTTTGAAAACCTGTGGAATGTCATTCAACTCTGCAACACATATGATAACTATGAGTTGGAATTGACTCAATGAATTGCTTTAGTTTTGGTTTAATGATCTGACTGGATGTCTACTAAATCTTTATTTTAGAGGAAAGTTTTGAGTAGATGTATGTTTATTTCTAAAGTTATATTTTTATATATTAATGTACAAAACTACAGAGATATGTCAATTGCAAAATTGTGCACAAGATTTCCAACTTCAGGGCTACCCTTTTTACTATCTTAAAATAAAGAGCTCAAAATCAATGTTACATTAATGTGAAATCTATCTCTCCCAATATATATTTATGGTTATAGTCATGGTTCCCTTCATTAGCAATTATTAAACTATTTGATTCTTTATGCACACCCTACTGTGAGAACTCATCTCATACTTAAAGCCAATTCTTGAGAATCAGATTTTTTTTTTAATCTCACAAAATTTTATGTGTGCCAATTAATTTACAGCAATTGCCATTCTCATACTCTGAAATTTTGATGACTTCCTCCTCATCTGTGCAGAAATTAAGACACTTTCTACTTTGATCTATTAAGGAGCACAATGATATCACTGATATCATTAAAGAAAATTATATCACTAAGTACATTAGTTTGCTATTACTGCTATAACAAATTATCATAAATCTAGTGGCTTAAATTATACAAATTTATTATCTTATAATTCTGGAAGTCAGAAGTCCAAAATGGATATCAATAAGCTAAAATCAAGGTATCAGTAGGGCTGCATTCTTTCTGAAGACTCTAAGAGATATTTGTTCCCTTAAATTTTTGAGCTTATGTAGACCACCTATCTCATTTGGCTCATGGCCCTCTTCCTCCATATTCAAAGTCAGTGTCATTAGACTAAGTCCTTCATATGCTTTCATCTCTCTGGTTCTTTTTATTCCAACTCCTTCTTTCATTGTTTAAGGGCCACTGTAGTTACATTAAGGAACTCTGCTGGCATAGGTAGCATAGTGGTTAAAGTATTCAGCTACTATCCCAAAAGTTGTCAGTTTGAACCTACCAGCTGCTCTGTGGGAGAGAGATGAGACATTCTGTTTCCATAAAGATCTACAGCCTTGGAAACCTTATGAGACAGTTCTATTCTATCCTAAAGGGTCTCTATAATTCAGAATCAGCCATATGGAAGTGAGTTTTTGAGTTTGTCATTACATTTGGCCCATCCAAATAATTCAGGGTAAATTTGCTATTTTAAGATTAGATGATTAGCAAATTTAATTCAGTTTGCAAATTTAATCTATATTCTTAGGTTCAGATGATTAGTATGTCAACATCTCTCAATCAAACTCACTGCCATCAAGTCAATTCCAACTCACAGTGACCCCCTTTGGTTTTCCAAGGCAGTAAATCTTTATCAAAGTAGATTGCCCAGTCTTCCTTCCTGATAGAGCCTGATGGAACCACTGAGTCTATGGTCCCCAGCTGCCCTTCATGTCTGGAACTGAACCCACTCCCATGGCTTCCAGCCAAACAAAAGACAGGCATATGAACTGAACATTTACTTTAGGTAGATATACTCCTTGGAGAGATCAATCATGGGAGATGAGAAGGGCTGCATATGCACAGGGAGACAGTTTTGGGGGAAGGAGTGCATGGGAGGGGAAGGACACAGGAAGAGGTAACTATGGGGAGGAAGAGGGAAGAGAGTTATTGCATTGTGGGAAATTGCAGTCAATGTCATGAGAGTATATGTGAACAGATGTATGGAAAATGAATTTACTCTGTAAACTTTCACCCAAATCACAATGATTTTTTTAAAAAAATGAAAAATAAACCACACATATTTAAAGATTAAAATTGGATGTGCTGCTTTAAAACTACATTTCACACCTGTGAAATAATTGACACTATCAAGGCAGCCAACACATCCTTCACCCATAAAAGTTTTCTCTTCTCCTCCGTGCTCTCTCTCCACTATCTGGAGGAAACCACTAGTGTGCTGTGAGTCCCTACATATTCATCTTTGCTTTCCAAAATTTTAGATTAGCTTTATCATAAGTATTCATTTATGCATGGCTTTCACTCAGCATAACTCTTTTGATATTTATCCTTAGTTCATTTTATTGTTGAACAATATTCTTTTGGATAGACATTGTTTATTCATTGACCCAATGATGGACATTTGGATTAGTTTCTGTGTTAGGCTACATCAAATAAACTTACTATGAATATTCAAGTATGCAAATATTTGTATGTGCCTGTTTCATTCCTCTAAAATAAATACCTAGGATAGAATGGGTGGATTACATGTAAGTATGCATTTAACTTTCGGAGAAGTTGTCAACTGTTTCCTAAAGTGATTTTTCCATTTTACATTCATACCAGCAGTATATGAGAGTTGCAATTCTTCTGCACTCTCACCAATAGTTGATATAGTCAGTTAAAAAAAAAAAAAAAAAAAGGAATTCTAGCTGTTATAAGGGCATGTAATGGTAAATCAGTTTAAGTTTCTATAATGATTAATAATGTTGAACATCTTTTAATGTGCTTATTTGTTATCTATATATCTTTCTCTGTGAAGTGTCTGCTAAAATATTTTTACTATTTTTGACCCATTTTTAGCAATGCTATTGAAATATAATTTACATATAATAAAATTGGTCCATTTTAATTTTCAGTTTTTGTAAAAAATCTTTTCAATTTTAGTAAGTTCTTTTGCTTATTTTAAAATTAATGTTTATTTTCTTTTAAAAACAAAATTTTTTTGTGATTTGAGTAAAGTTTAAAAAACAAATTGGTTTTCCATTCAACAATTCATACCTTTTGTTTCATGTAATTTATTGCAATCCCCACAATGGAACATCACTCACCCTACTTCCTCCCTCTTCTTCTTATTTCCATTTGTCCTTCTTTCCTATCCCTTTCTCCCTACTACACTTTGCTTGCAGGCAAATGCTGCCCTTTTGATCTCAAATAGTTGGCTGGTCTCTGGTAGCATAGTGGCTAAAGCACTTGACTGCTAACCAGAAGGCTGGCGGTTCAAACCCACCAGCCACTCCTCGGAAGGAAGGTTGGGCAATCCTACTTCCATAGTGATACTGCCTCGGAAACCCAAGGAGGGGTCGCTATGAGTCGGGGCCGACTCGACGGCACACAACAACAACAACAAGGTTTGTTTATCTTCATGGTGTTATTGTTTACTGTATAGGCCTCTCTATTATTTGGTTGAAAGTTGAGTCACAGGGGTGAGTTCAGTTCCAGACTTGAAGGGTGCCTGGAGAAGAATATTATGCTTGGTAAAAAGGATTGTCAACAAAAATGGTGAAGCCCCTCAATGAGATAGATTGACACAGTGGCTGCAATGATGGGCTCAAGCATAGCAAGGATCGTGAAGATGGTGCAGGAGTGGGCAGTGTTTTGTTCTGTTGTACGAAGTGTCACTATGCGTCAGAATCAACTACACAGTGCCTAACAACCAACAACAATATCTGTAAAATAAATTTTCAATAAAATTATATTATTAAGTCGAAGATTTTCATATCTAACACATGTGAGCACAGTCAGATATTTTTTGCGTAAACAGTGGATACATGCTATATTTCTAACCTATAAATATAATATTCAGGGAAGATACACACATACACATACAAACATATAACAGCTTATAAAAGGTTTTGGAGAAAATCAGTTGCAACATAAAAAAATGGGATATTTTAAAATAGAAATAAGATCTTTCCATTGAAGGAAAAACTCATGGGCTGTAATTTCATAGACAGATTGTAACAAGAGGAATTCTTTCTTTCTGTTACGAAATCTCAGACGATTGATTTAAGTCTGCATTTCTCAAAGCATAGCCCAAGGGCCAGCTAGATCAGAGCC
This sequence comes from Orycteropus afer afer, assembly GCF_000298275.1. Classification (NCBI taxonomy): domain Eukaryota; kingdom Metazoa; phylum Chordata; class Mammalia; order Tubulidentata; family Orycteropodidae; genus Orycteropus; species Orycteropus afer. The sequence goes on along the minus strand of NW_006921750.1, from coordinate 2,262,656 downwards.
CCTGGTGTGTTTAAAACATTCAGTCTCCAGGACACCACCTGAAATCCACCATATCAGAATATCTGGAGATTGACCCCACAAAGTAGATGTGTAACAATCTTGACAGATGATTCTGTTGTACACTGTATTTTGAGAATCACTGATCTAAAGCTCTCTTCTTTGGCAAGCAGGCTTGTGTTGAGGCCTGAGAGGCACGATGTAGAACAGCTGTGAGTGGGAAATTAGAAATTCCATGTGGAGAAGCACAGAAGGCTGGTTCATGGTGGGTGTTGGCATGCACAAGGAACTGGATTCAACAGAGTGTGAGTAACAGCAGAAGAAAGACTGTTTTAACAAGGACCTTATGTTCCCCTTCAAGGTTAAGGAAGCAAGACTCTCAGCTTCATTCTTTTCCATCTCTCACTTCCCTTTCACTCTCCTCCTGTTCTTTGACCTTTACATCAAATAGTTTTCCATCAGAAATATGCTCTGAATCTTGGCAGAGCTTGGTGCTGCCTCCTTCTCTTATCTTCTTTCTGCACTCTACCACAGCTGACTCACTTTGGTGTGGATGAAGCATAGAGTGGTGGGCACAATCTGGCCTCTGGGAGAAAGTAATTTCTGGAATAGAGTGACTACTCTGTGCAGCCTCAAAGAGTCATATCCTATAAGAGAGATATCTTAGATCATTTAGGCTAACATTAAATCTGCATTTCATTTTTAGAAAGCAGTTCTGTAAAATCATAATGCAGCCAGATCCCCTCTTTCCCATAGATAACCTGACAGGAATCTATTGTCATGCATTTTAAATGGAATGATTGTGAAATTATCCTCTCTAAGCATTATGTAAATCATTTGAACTAATATATAAAAGGCTGAATAATTAATTGATTAATGATTGAATGATCAATGAACATACTGCTGAAAAATGAGAAACAAGAATGGGTTTCAGTAACAGGTACATACTCTATGGTTTCTAGAAAAACAAATGCACTCAATGAATTATATCTTAAGTATTTTATTATCTGTTATTTATTTTCTATTTTATAGTATGTGACATCATCTATATGACATTTGAACTCACAAAACACTTCCCATATATGATCCCATTTAACCTATTAAAAATGTTGCTAATAGATATTCATAAATCTGCCCATACATTAAATAACATTGTGCAAAGCTAAAAGAAATTGACATTTTATACAACTTGCTATGAACTAGAGCACAAGCCCAAATGTGTTGAATAATTTTCTATTAATGCAACAGAGATAATCTATAAGTCACAGAGACTCCACATAGAGAATCTCTTCTAAGTAGAAATACTGAAACTGTTAAATCCCTGTTTCCTTCATATCAGGCTGAACTTATAAATGTGGGTACAATTGACTAGGCATCAATCTGTCATTCTGTTCTCAATGTGCTAGCTGAAGCACTGGAGAGTGGTTATGAGATGTATGTAGATATAGATATAGATAGAGACATAGATATGTATATGCATATGCATATGCATATACATGGGAGCTCTGATAGCATAGTGACTAAGGCACTTGACTGCTAACCAGAAGGCTGGTGGTTCAAACCCACCAGCCACTCCTCGGAAGGAAGGTTGGGCAATCTATTTCCGTGGTGATACCACCTCGGTAAACCAAGGAGGGGTCGCTATGAGTCGGGTCTGACTCGACGGCACATAGCAACAACAACATGCATATACGTATACATATACATATACATATACATATACATGGGAGCTCTGGTAGCATAGTACCTAAGGCACTTGACTGCTAACCAGAAGGCTGGAGGTTCAAACCCCCCAGCCACTCCTCGAAAGGAAGATGAGGCAATCTACCTCCATTGTGATACCACCTCAGAAATCTAAGGAGAGGTTGCTCTGAGTCCGGTCTGACTCGACGGCACATAACAACAGTAACAATACATATATATAAAGTGTTTTTCTAAATACAGGCTTAGGTCCATAAGGTTTTTTTTTTTTTTTTTAATTGTGATTTGGGTGAAAATTTACAGAGCAAATTCACTTTCCATACAGCACTTCACATACACTTTGTCTCGTAACACTGACCACAGTTCACCACAATGCAATATCTCCCCTCCCCCTTCCTCCTGACAGTCACCTCTTCCCTTTGTCCATCCCTCCACGCACCCCTACCCCCTGAGCTGTCCCTGTGCATGAACAGCACTTCTCTCTCCCATGATAATTCTTTCCTAGGAGTGTATATACCTCGGGTAAATGCTCAATTACTATGCTTGTCTTTTGTGTGACTGGAAGCCATAGGTATGGGTTCAATTCCAAACCTGAAGGGCAACTAAGGGCCATAGTCACAGTGGTTCCGCCAGGCTCTATCAGACCAACAAACTTGTCCTTTTTCTTTTTTGTGGCCCAAATGACTTTGAGTTTTGTTCCACATTGTTCTCCCTGTCTATCCAGGATCTCCTACATAGATCCCCTTCTAAGTGGTTGACAGTGGTAGCCAGGCACAATCTAGTTCTTCTGGTCTCATAGTTGTATAGGCTGCAGATTACATGATGTACCAGTCATTAGGACAAATTCTTTCCATGAATCTTTGGTTTTCTTCATTCTTCTTTTCTTTGGATGAGGGGAGATCCATCGTTGCACCTAGATGGCTGCTTGAAAGCTTTTAAGATACCAGTCACTATTTGCCAAAGTAGGAGATAGGACAATATTTTGTATAGGATGTTATGCCAATTGAGGTTCATGTCCCTTGAGACTATGGTCCTGAGCCCACAGGTTCAATTACTCGGTCCCTCTGAGTAGCTGCCTGTGACCAAGAAGTGACTATAACCTTGCCAGATTTACTACATATCTGGGAATTCAGATCATACAAATACACTTCTAGGACAATTGTCTCCCAACTCTATATATGGTCTTGTGTACACTCCCTGCTTCATAGGCATACTTAGTAGTTCAGCCTGTCCACCCATCTATCCACCCATATACCCATATTTGCTTTCACTGACAACACAGTACTGTATGTGCAAAAGGGTTCATCTTTGTTGTCTGTACCTCCCATGTACCTCTCACTGTCTTCCTCTTACTCAATGCCACCATGTTGGTCACTCACATTTGGTACATTTCCCTTCTCTTCACTCAAATCAGTACTTATCTCTACCTATCTAACAGTGTTCCCTTCCCTACCCTACCCTCGCACTCCTGGTAACCAACAAAGAAAATTTTATTCCATAGATAAATATTTCTTGACTTTTACAATGATGTTCTAATACAATGTTTGTCCTTCTGTGATTGACTTATTTCACTCAGCATAATGACCTCCAAATTCATCCATGTTATGTGGTGCTTTTCAGATTCTAGGTTATTCTTTAGGGTTGCATAATATGCCATTGTGTGTATGTACCAAAGTTTGGTTATCCATTCCTCAGTTGATGGACACCTAGGCTGTTTCCATCATTTGGCTATTGTAAATAGTGCTGTGGTGACCATGGGTATGTATATGTCTGTTTTTTTCATGGATCACAATTTTTCGGATGTATACCTAGTAATAGAATGGCTGAGTCAAATGGTATTTCTAATTCCAACTTTTTAAGGAATCACCATACTGCTTTCCACAGTGGTTGTACCATTTTACAGTCCCACCAGCAGTGTAGGACAGTCCCAATTTCTCCATATCCTCCCCAGCATTTGTAATGTTCTGTCTTGCTGTACTTTGCTACTAGTGCTGAGCAAGATTGTACCTCATTGTTGTTTTGATTTACATCTCTCTAATGACTAATGATCATGAGAATTTCTTCATATATTTGTTGGCTGCCTGAATATCCTCCTTGGTGAAGTGTCTATTCACGTCTTCTGCCCATTTTTAAATCAGATTCTTTGTCTTTTTGTTATTGAGGTGTTGGAGTTTTCTATAAATTCTAGAGATAAGTCCCTTGTTAGATATGTCATTGCCAAATTTTTTTTTCCCAATCTGTAGATTCTCTTTTAACTCTTTTGGTTAAATCTTTGGAAGCACATAAAAATTTAATTTTTAGAAGGTCCCATTCATCCAGTTTCTCTTCTGCTGTCTGTGCATTTTGGGTTATTTGTGATACTCTATTTATGCCATATATTAGGGCCTCTACATTTGCCTCTAGTTTTTGCATGAGGAACTCTATATTTTTAAGTTTCACATTTAAGTCTTTGATCCATCTGGAGTTTGTTTTTGTGTATGGTGTGAGGTAAAGATCTTGTTTCGTTTCTCTGCAAATGGATCTCCAGTTTTGCCAGCCCCATTTATTAAACAAACATTCTCTTCCCCATTTAATGGATTTTGGTCCTTTGTCAAAGATCAGCTGACCATAGGTCAATGGATCCATTTCTGGGTTCTCAATTCTATTCCATTGGTCTATGTGTCTGTCATTAAACCAATACCAGGCAGTTTTGACTACTGTGGCTGTATAGTAGATTTTGAGATCTTGCAGTGTGAGACCTCCTACTTTGCTCTTCTTCTTCAATAGAGCTTTGCTTATCTGACGTCTCTTTCCTTTCCATATAAAGTTAGTGATTGGTTTTTCCATATCCTTAAAAAATGTTGATGGGATCTGGATTGGGATTGCATTGAACATATAGATCGCTTTGGGTAGAATTGACATTTCCACAATATTCAATCTTCTTATCCATGAGCATGGGATGTTCTTCCATGTATGTAGATCTCTTATGGTTTCTTGAAATAGTTTTTATAGTTTTCTTGTACAGGTCTTTTGTGTTCCTGGTAAGATTTATTCCCAAGGGACTTCTGGTCAGATGGAGGAGTAGGCAGATGAGCGACACAGACCCTCTTCAACAAAGAAAAAAAAAAAAAAAAAACAATTGATAGAGATACAGAAGAAAACCCTGGAGCCCTGAGCTTTGAAAGGAACTATACAGAAGTGGATTAGGCATGAACTAGTGGAAAAACCTGAATGAAAATAGAACCTAACAACAGGCTCTGTTTGCCAGGGTCAGCAAGGACACACAAGAAGCTGACAAAGGAAAGGAGACAGGTGGTGAGTGTATAAGTGCTGTCAACTAGTGAATAGAGGAGCACAGCAAAGTACCCTGCCTGTATAGATAACATACAAAGAAATCAAAGATAATAAAAATTGTGGGAAAATCACTCCAACATATAATCACCAATTAAATATAAACACAAAAATGTCACAATGTCTCCAAGCAACAGAGCATCACAGTCCACACAAAGAAGCAAGACAAAGCAGGAGGAACAAGGGACCAGGATACAGACCCAAAACAAGTCCCTGAGGAAGATGCAGCATTGGCACTCCCTGATAAGGAATTCAAATGAATTATATTTAGGTATCTTCAAAGGATTGAGAGACAGACCAAGGACAAGACAGGCAAAACCCTAGAAGAATTTTGGAAGAAAATACAAGAACACAATGACAAAATAAATGAAAAAATAGAAATGATTCTAAATCTAGAGATAGAAATCCAGGAGATTAATACAAAATTGTCAGAAATAGATAACACATTGAAAGGGCAAAGGAATAGAGCTGATGCAATGGAATACAGAATTCATGAGATTGAAGACAAATATCTGAATAATTATTTGAAAAGGGATCAATCAGAAAAAAGTTCAAAACAAAATGAAGAAAGCCTAAAGTTCATGAGGGATACAATCAAAAAGAATAACCTATGTGTCATTGGAATTCCAGAGCAGGAAGATAAAAATAAAACCACTGAGAAAATTTTCCAAGATTTGTTGGAAGAGAACTTCCCTGATATGATGAAAGATGAGAATATATCCATTCAGGAAGTCCAACAAACCCCAAACAGGATAGTCCCCAATAGAAAA
>NW_006921750.1:2248940-2256599 GCF_000298275.1 Orycteropus afer afer | reverse complement strand
CAATCCAGCTATGGAAGTATCCAAAGTAAATAAGCCTACAAGATTGTAAACAGGGAACCAGAGACACCAACTGACAAATTAGGACAACTACAAACCAAAAAGAGGGAAAAAAGTCTGCATCGTTACAGAACTTCTAGATGGTTGGGCAGTCAAGACAACTATAAGATAGAATGGACTGTTCTAAACTTGGGAAGAAAACTATAAATCACAGGGTAACCTCAAAGAAAAATGATAAACCCTCACATCAAAATAAGAAAGAAGACCAGCATAAATATTCAGCAAACACTAAAACAATAGCAATGAAGGCAGTGATAACATGATTCATAAACAAAACGAGCTCAGCATAGAAAATTATATGGTACAAAGAAATCAACACAATGAAAAAGCACATAACAAAAATGACAGCAACAAATTCATATTTGCTGATAATTACGTATCTGGCAAAGGACTTATCTCTAAGATTGATGAAAACTCCAATGCCTCAACACTAAAGGAATTAACAATACGATTGAAAAATGGGCAAAAGACATGAATAGACACTTCACCAAAGAGGATATTCAGATGGTCAGCTAAAACATGAAAAGATGCTCACAATCACTGGCCATCAGAGAGATGTAAATCCAAACAACAATGACATATACCATCTCACCCCATAACTGGTGGCAAGGTTCAATGAGACAAAATAACAAATGCTGGTGGGGATGTGGAGAGATTGGGACACTCATACACGGCTTGTGTGACTGTGAAGTGACACAATCACTGTGGAAAGCAATATGATGATTCCATAGAAGGTTGGAATTGGAGATACCATTTGACCCATCAATCCCATTACTAGGTATATATCCTAGAGAAGTGAGAACCAGGGTTGGAACAGATACATGCATGCTCATGTTCATCACAGAAATATTTACAATAGCAAAAAGATGGAAACAACTTAAGTGCCCATCAGTGGAAGAGTGGATGACCAAACTATGGTACATACACATACTGGAATGCTATGCAGCATTAAAGATTAATGTAGAGTCTGTAAAACACTGCATAATATGGATGAACTTGGAGTACATTATGGTGAGTGAAATAAGTCAATCACAGGAGGACAAATATAGTATTAGTTCATTGTTGTGGAGAGTCAAGGAAAGGTTTATATATTGAGGGAAACTTTCTTTGTTGGTTGGTGGGGGTGTGAGGGGAGAAGAGAGATCACTGCAAAAAAAAAAATGCATTGACCCATGTCACCTTAGTTTTGTGTATTTCACTGTACATAAATTATTTTTCAATAAAATACATTAAAAAAAGATTTATTCCCAAGTATTTTATTTTTTGGTAGCTATTGTAAATGGTATTGATTTCCTTATTTCTTTTTCAGTAATCTCTTTGCTGGTGTAGAGGAATCCAACTGATTTTTTGGATGTTGGTCTTGTATCCTGTCATGATGCTAAATCTCTTAATTAGTTCCAGGAGATTTTTGATTGAGTCTCTTGGGTTTTCTAGGTATAGCATGATATCATCAGCAAATAGGGATAGTTTGACTTCTTCCTTACAAACTTGGATGCTTTTGATTTCCCTTTCTTGCCTTATGGCCCTGGCTAGGACTTCCAGTACAATGTTGAATAGAAGTAGTGATAGAGGGCATCATTGTCTGGTTCCTGTTAACAAGGGGAATGATTTCAGTCTCTCTCAATTGAGTATAATGTTGGCTGTTGGTTTTGCATAAATGCCCTTTATTATGTTGAGGGATGTCCTTCTATTCCTATTTTGCTGAGAGTTTTGATCAGGAATGGGTGTTGGATTTTATCAAATGCCTTTTTTGCATTGACATATGATCATGTGGTTCTTCTCTTTTGTTTTATTTATGTGGTGGATGGTGTTGATTGTTTTTCTAATGATGAACCATCCTTGCATACCTGATATGAACCCCACTTAGTAATAATGAATGATTTTTCTTGATTTGTTGTTGGAGTCTATTTGCTAGGATTTTGTTGAAGATTTTTGCATCTGTATTCATGAGGGATATTGGTCTATAGTTTTCATTTTGAGTGATGTCTTTGCCTAGTTTTGGCATCAAGGTTTTGCTTGCTTCATAAAAGGAGTGAGGGAGGATTCCATCCTTTTCTATGTTTTGGAACAGTTTGAGTAGGATTGGTATCAATTCTTCTCTGAATGTCTGATAGAATTCTCCGGTAAAACCATCTGGGCCAGGACTTTTTTTGTTGGTAAGTTTTTGATGGCCTGTTCAATTTCTTCTTTTGTAATGATTCTGTTCAACTATTCCACATCAGTCTGCGTTAGTTTAGGTAAATGTTGTGTTTCTAGAAATCTGTCCATTTCTTCCAGACTTTCAAATTTGTTGGAGTACAGTTCTTCATAATATCCTGATACTATCATTTTTTATTTCAGTTGGTTCTGTTGTGATGTCACCCATTTCATTTCTTATTTGGGTTATTTGTATTCTCTTCCATATTCCTTTGTTAAATTTGCCAGAGGTTTGTCATTTTTATTGATCTTTTCAAAAAACCAACTTCTGTTCTTGTTGATTTTTTCTCTTGTCCTTCTATTTTCTGTTTCATTGATTTCTGCTTGAATCTTTATTATTTCTTTTCTTCTTGTGACTGTAGGCTTTTCTTGCTGCTCTTTTTTTACTTTTTGTAAATGTTGGCTTAAAGTGTTGATTTTGGCTCTTTCTTCTTTTATGATGTGTGTGTTTATTGCTATTTGGCCTGTGATCTCTGCCTTTGGTGTGTCCCACAGATTTTGGTGTGATGTGTTTTCATTCTCATTTGAGTCAAGGTGTTTTTGTATATCAAATTTTATTTCTTCTTTTACGCAGTCTTTCTTAAGGAGGGTGTCGTTCAGTTTCCATGTGTTTACTATTTTCCATTGATCTTCCTATTGTTGATTTCTAATTTGATAGCATTATGATCTGAGAAGATGTTTCTCAGGATTTCAATGTTTTTAAATTTATGAAAGCTTGCTGTATGGCCTAACATATAGTCTATCCTGGAAAATGTTCCATGTTCACTCAAAAAGAATGTATATTGTGCTGCTGTTGGGTGAAGTGCTCTATAGATGTCTGTAAGGTCAAGTTGGTGGATTGTAATGTTTAGCTTTTCTACATCTTTGTTAAGTTTCTTTCCAATTGTTCTATCTTGCTATGAAAGTGGTGTATTAAAGTCTCCCACTATGACTCTGGAGTCATCTATTTGCCCTGTCAACTCTTTTAAAGTCTGATTAATGTATTTGGGGGCTCTTTCATTGGGTCCATAGATATTTATTATAGTTATATCTTCATGTTCAATTGATCTTTTAATCATTATATAATGTCCCTTCTTGTCTCGTATGGTGGTTTTTGTCTTAAAGTCAATTTGATCAGAAATTAATATTGCCACTCCTGCTCTCTCACAGTTGCCAATTGCTTCATATATGTTTTTCCAATCTTTGATTTTTAGTCTATTTTTGTCTTTATCTCTAAAGTGTGTCTCTTGTAGGCAGCATATTGATGGGTTTTGTTTTCTTACCAATCTGCAAATCTCCGTCTCTCGAGTGGTGCATTTAATCCATTAACATTCAGTGTAATTATTGACAAGTGTGAATTGGTTGCTTTCATTTGTTATTGATTTTTTTTTTCATGGTGTCCCTGGTTTCTTTGTTCCATAATATTTTCTGTTCTGAGCTCATTATGTTTATTAATTGTGTTATCATTTCCTTTGTTTCTGTTGTTTTAGTATTTGCTGAATATTTGTGCTTGTCCTCTTTTTTACTGTGATGTGAAGGTTTGTCATTTTTCCTTGAGGTTACATTGTGATTTATAATTTTCCCACCGAGATTAGAACAGTCCATTCTATCTTGCAACTCTCTTGGCTTCCTCACCATTTAGAAGTTTTGTAACTACACAGTATTTTCCCTCTTTTTGTTTGTAATTGTCCTTACTTGCCAATTGATGTCTCTCGTTCCCTGTTTACAATCTTGTAAGCTCATTTTACTTTGGATATGTCCATAGCTGTGATTTCTGGGTTATGTCATATTCTGTAGTAATGGTTGTTTTTTGCTATTTTTGGTTCTCTGTTCAAAGGACTCTATTTAGTATCTGCTTTTAACAAATTGTCTTAGTTTCTGCTTATCTGGAAGTCTCCTAATTTCACCATCATATTTGAGGAACAATTTTGCCGAGTATATAATTCTTGGTTGAAAATTTTCTCTTTCAGTGTTTTATATTTACCTTCCCATTGCCTTCTCTCTTGTATGATTTCTGCTGAGAAATCAGAGCTTATTTTACTGGTTGTTCTTTTTAAGTAACTTTTTGTTTTTCCCATGCTGCTTTCAGGATTCTCTCTTTGTCTCTGATTTTGATGAGTTTGATGATGATATGTCTTGGTTATTTTCTTTTGGGGTTTATCCTGTTTGGGCTTTGTTGTCTTCCTGAACAGATATATTTTCAACTTTCATCACATCAGGGAAGTTCTCCTCCAACAAATCTTGGACAATTTTTTCTGTGGTTTTATTTTTCTCTTCCTGTTCTGGAATTCCAAGGACATGTAGGTTATTCCTTTTGATGTTATCCCACATGAAACTTAGGCTGTCTTCATTTCATTTTGATCTTTTTTCTGATTGATCCCTTTCCAAAAAGTATTCAGGAATTTGTCTTCTATCTCATTAATTATCTCTTCCATTGCATCAATTCTACTCCTTTGCCCTTCCAATGTGTTATCTATTTCCAACAATTTAGTATTAATCTTCTGGATTTCTATCTGTAGATTTAGGATCATTTCTAATTTTCAATGTATTTTTTCATTTTATTCTTGTATTTTCTTCCAAAATTCTTCTAAGGTTTTTTCTGTGTTTTCTTTAATCTGTCTCTCAATCCTTTGAAGATACATAAATATAATTCTTTTGAATTCCTCATCAGAGTTCCAATGCTGCTTCTTCCTCAGGGCAGGCACGTGTTCTGGGTCTGTATCCTGCGCCCTTGTTTCTAAAACTTTATCTTGCTTCTTTGTGTGGATAGTGATGGTCTGTTGTCTCTGAGACATTGTGTTGTTGTTTTATTTAGATCACTGTTAACTGTGAAGAGCAGTGAAAGATGAGTCAGGCTTTTCTTGGTGGTTGTTTGTCATTGGCCCGTTGGTGGAGAAGGAAGTGGTCGCTCTCACTCATTAAGTGAAGCTGCAGGAGGTGTGGGTTAATTGTGTCATATGGGAACTGTTGCTATCTCCTACTCAGTTAGATAAAAATAACAATTGAATAATCATTAAAAGAGTAAAAGCAAATGGACAAAAAAATACACCATGTAATCACACAATAACAGTAACCAAAAAAATAAAAAGGGGACAAAGAAGAAAAAAAAAAAAAAAAAAAAAAAAAAACACTGCAATATCTGGGAGAGGGCAATAAGAGAAAAAAGGTATAGAAGGAGAATAATAAAGAAAATAATGGGAACAACACAAAAAGAAAAACAAGCAATTGGGTGAACCATGATAAAGAAATATGAAAAAAAAAAAATTGCATCCAGTAACAGGGAAAAGAAAAAAAGCTGAAAACTAGAACCTGGGAGGTGAAGAATAAAGAATAATAGTAAAAAGGACAAATGTAATAATAATAATAGTAGTTTTAAAACAGACAAATCAAAGAAACTAAAAAACAGAAAACAAACAAACAAAAAATTGGAGGCGCGTAGGTCAGGGCACCCAGGCTCTGTTCAAACACACAGACTGGGATAGAATTCCTGCCATCCCTGAAAGTGAGTTATGGCTGCACTTCTATTCCCCAAGAGAGTGTAGGGTATAAGAATAACAAGGGGAATGTTGCACTTTTCCAGTCGTCCGGGTCTGGAATATCCTCGGGGTTCCTGGCAAGTAGAGTTTGTTCTTAAGTCCCAGGAATCTGGAAAAATGCTATAGCTTTAAATATCCAAAATGGTCAAGCCACTTGTCATCATTCAAAATGGCTGCACTCTCTGGACAGAGAAAAGTCCACAGCTCAATCCACTGTCCTCTTCACTGCTCCCCCTTTGATTCCTCAGCCACCAGAGTAGTCCTCCATGGAGTCCCTGGTTAACAGAGCCGATTTTTAGGTTAATTCTTAGGTCCCACCACCATTCAGCAATATCCAAGCTCTCTGTGCCATCAGGATTACTGCCAGACTGCAGCTCCATTTGTTTCCTTTTTTGGTGTTTTCATGCAAATTCTTCTGCTAGTTGGAGTTTAGTCCACTTTTCTATCCTTCCCTTCAAGGTTCAGGGGTCCAGGATTGTGTTCTGTATCTGAGTTAATTGTTTTCCCTTTTCTTTGTTGAACAGGGTCTGTGCAGTCTTTCTGCCTATTCCACCATCTTACCAGAACTATTGGTTCATAAGTTTTTAAAAGTTTAATATGTTGTTAATGAATTTCCTGATTTAACAATAGAGAAGAGATGCAAAATTTATAGCATAAAGACACTGGAGTAGATTTATCATTTCAATTTACTCACTTATCCACTAAATATACAAGAGTCATTTTCTTCAACAAGCATTGAAGAAAACTTTGGGAAAGGGAGCACCAAAATTCTTGAACATGATTTAATTTTCTTCTCTGTATTCAAAGTAAAATGATGAGAGATACTACTTTTGAAATGAGCTCTTCTATTTTGTAAGAGCCATTAAGAGATTCAAGGAAATATTTAAATTTAACTGTTAAAAGAAATATTGAAATTTGATTTGCAAATACAGGGTGAAGAGTGATTACCATCATGGGCAGCAGGACCCAATTGGCAATGAGAATGGACTAACTCAAAGAAGTTTTTGATAAATGGCATTTGGTAGTCTACTGCTGTTAAAACAGACATACTATAAATATAGGGCTGTAACAAACAGGGATTTATTTTGTTACAGTTTAGGAGGCTATAAATATAAGTTCAAAGTCCCACCTCTAAGGCATGGGTGACGAGCCCTTAACCTTGGACTTCAGCTCTGCCTCCTGCTTCCAGCCTACTGAAGCGGGAAGCTTCTCTTAACTCAGACAGCTGCTGTCTGCTGAGGCTTACAAACCCAAGATTGATAAGCAAAATGGCACAGTCCCAGGATTATCAAGCAATGTGGCAGGGCACTAGTTAAACAGTCTCAAGATCAGTAGACAACCTGGCAGGCTGCTGAAAGAAGACTTAGCTACATGCAGGGTCTAAGCATGGCCAAAAAGCTCAGAGACCTTTCTCAAAGCTGTCTTCTTATATACTGGAAGAAGACCACATTCCTAAGGCAGCTACTCAGCTGCTCCAATAAATTCTGCCATTGAATTTATTACCGTTCTCATGATGGGGAATATCTATATCCAGCAGACCAGCCACTCAAAACAAGGCTCAGATGAGTTGACACACAACCTTAACTACCACAGGCTAATTATCCTACTTGATATGAATAACTGTAAAACACTACATATCAAATGATAAAAAATAGCTTAAAATCAATCTAATAAAGACAAAAAACAAATTTTCAGATTTGAGCCAGTTTAAAGACCAAACCCCAAATCAAACCCAGTGCCCTCAAGTCGATTCAGACCTATAGTGATCACACGTGTTACAGAGCAGAGCAGTTATATGGGCTTTTTTTTTTTTAATTAGGATTTGGGTGAAGATTTACAGAGTAAATTCACTTTTCATACAGCAGTTCACATATACTTTGTCTCATGTCAT
>NW_006921750.1:2234456-2238909 GCF_000298275.1 Orycteropus afer afer | reverse complement strand
ATTATCTTCTGTGTCTGTGTTAATTGGTTTCCCTTTTCTTTGTTGAAGAGGGTCTGTGCAATCCTTCTGCCTAGTCCGCCATCTTGCCCCGCCTCCGCCTATATGGGCTTTTCTTGGCTGCTATTTTTACAAGTCTTGGTGATAGAAATATCACTAGAGATCACATGATAGAATTTTGCCAGACCAACGACTTATTCATTGGAAACACCTTTTTTTCAACAAAATAAATGATGGCTATAGATGTGGACTTCACCATATGGAATACACAGAAATCAGATTGACCACATCTGTGGCAAGCAGCAATGGAAAAGTTCAGTATCTTCAGCCAAAACAAGGCCAGGAGCTAATTGTGGAACAGACCATCAACAGTTCATATGCACATTCAAGTTGAAATTGAAAACAATCAAAATAAGTCCAAGAGAGCCAAAATGTGGCCTTGATAATATCCCTCCTGAATTTAGAGACCATCTAAAGAATAGATTTGATGCATTGAACACCAATGATCAAAAGATGGAGGAATTGTGGGATGACATCAAGAACATCATCCATGAAGACAGTAAGAGGTCATTAAAAAGAAAAGAAAGAAAGAAAAGACAAAAATAGATGTAAGAAGAGACTCTGAAACTTGCCCTCAAGCAGAGAGCATTTAAAGCAAATGGAAGACATGACAAGATAAAAGAGCTGAACAGAAGATATCAAAGACCAGCTCGAGAAGGCAGTCAATTATTATAATGAAATGTGCAAAGACCTGGAGTTAAAAAACCAAAAGAGAAGAACATGATCAGCATTTCTCAAGCTGAAAGAACTGGAAAAAAAAAATTAAGCCTTGAGATGAAATATGGAATGATTCTATGGGCAAAATATTGAATGATGCAGGAAGCATCAAAAGAAGATGGAAGGAATACACAGAGTCAATGTACCAAAAAGAACTAGTTGATCATCCATTTTAGGAGGTGCCATATGATCAAGAACCAATGGTACTGAAGAAAGAAGTTGATGCTGCACTGAAGGAATTGATGAAGAATGAGGTTCAGGAACTGACAGAGTACCCATTGAGATGGTTCAACAAACAAATGCCACTCAGGAGGCACTCACTCAGCAATGCTAAGAGATTTGGAAGATAGCTATATGGCCAACTGACTGGAAGAGATCCATATTTGTACCCATTCCAAAGAAAAGTGATCCCAAAGAATGTGGAAATTATCAAACAATACCATTAATATCACATGCAAGTAAAATCTTACTGAAGATAATTCAAAAATGGTTGCATCAATATATTGACAGAGAACTTCCAGAAATGCAAGCTGGATTCAGAAGAGAATGAGGAATCAGGGATATAATTTCTGATGTCAGATGAATCTTGGCTGAAAGCAAAGAATACCAGAAAGATGTTTACTTGTGTTTTATTGACTATGAAAGAACATTTAATTGTGTGGATCATAACAAATTAAGGATAATGTTGAGAAGAAAGGGAATTCCAGAACACTTAATTGTACTCAAGAGGAACCTGTACATAGACCAGGAGGCTGTCATTAGAACAGAACAAAGGTATACTCCATGGTTTAAAATCATGAAGGAAGTGTTGTATCAGGGTTATATCCTTTCACCATACTTATTAAATCTGTATGCTGAGCATATAATCCAAGAAGCTAGACATTATGAAGAATGTGGCATCAGGGTTGGAGGAAGACTCATCAACAACCTGAGATATGCAGATGACACAACTTTGCTTGCTGAAAGTGAGGATGACTAGAAACAATTACTGATGAAGATTACAGGTCCTTATTAAATTACACCTGAAAAATTCTCACAATTGGACAAATAAACAGCATCACGATAAATGGAGAATAGATTGAAGTTGTCAAAGACTTCATATTATTTGGTTCTACAATCAACATCCATGGAAACAGCAGTCAAGACATCAAAAGACATTGCATTGAGCAAATCTCCCAAAATGAGACAGTATGGCAGGCTGTCGAAAGAAGACTTTCAAGTGCTGAAGAGCAGAAATGTCTCCTTGAAGACTAAGGGGAACTTAACCCAAGCCATGGTATTTTCAATTGCCTCATATGCATGAGAGAGCTGGATAATGAATAAGGAAGACTGAAGAAGGGTTGATACTTCTGCCTTGTGGTGTTGGTGAAGAATACTGAAAGTACCATGGACTGCTAAAGGAACTAACAAATCTGTCCTGAGAGAAGTAGAGAAGGAATGCTCCTTGGAAGCAAGAATGGCCAGACTTTGTCTCACCTACTTTGTTCATGTTTTCTGAAGGGACCATTCGCTGGAAAAGTATATCATGCTTGGTAAAGTGGAGGGTCAATGAAAAAGGGGAAGGCACTCAACAAGATGGATTGACACAGTGGCTACAGTGATGAACTCAGGCATACAAAGTATTGTAGGGCTGGCACAGAAGTGGGCAGTGTTTGTTCTGTTGTGCCTAGGGTCATTATGATTCAGAGACAACTCAGTGGCACCTAACAACAACAACAACCCAATATTACCAAACCACATGGCAGGCCACTGATTTGAATCCATTAACAGTCCCAAGATGAGACAACATGGCAGGCTGTCGAAAGAGGACTCAGCTACATGGAGGATTCAAATGTGCCAAAAGCTGAAGACCATTCTCAAGCCTTCTCCTTATATATTAGAAGCACACCACATACCTAAATCATCTACTCAGCTGCTCACGACAGATTCCATCATGGAGTTGATTGCCAGTCTTATCATGGGGAATAACTGCAATCAGCTGCCTAGCTACTCAAAACCAAGCCCAGTCAAGTTGACACATAACCTTAACTACCACAATTCCACCCCTTGTCAACTTGGCATCTCTACAGATCTCCTTCATTGGGTGGCCCAAGTCTTCTAGACCACCTGAGTAGCAACCTCAGCCCCTTGGCCTGGTTGGCCCATTCCTCTGCCTCTTGGGCATGGAAGCCCTGCCTCCTCACACTTTCATGCAGCAGCCAAGGCCCCATCCAACTGGAGGGGCCACAGTCCAGATCACATCACAGTCCAGAACCACAGTCCAGAAACAAGTTGGTGAAGGTCTGGCTCTTGGAAACTCAGGAGGCTGTGATTGTTCCACCACCATAAGCCATGGTCCAACACTATGAGGCTGAGGCAGCTCTGCTTCCCATTTCCTTGCTCTCTCTGCTTCTGCCAATTAATACCCGAAGGCAACCCACTCTGCCAGGAATCTTCCTGATCAAAATACACTCAGCTTTCTTGCTCCATGGCTGGCAAGGCTGTTGCTGTCTCATGCCATTCTCCTGGTTATACTGCTGCCATCTCTCATGCCAGGGGCTCTCTACCAGGATCTCTCTGCTGAGATCTCAGGTCAAGGACACACTCAACATTGTGTTTCCACATTTTAGGTATCTGTCAGATTAGCACCCCACTCTCTCAGTATCATGTTGTGTTTTGGTTAACTCTAGTGTCACTCTAGCAGAAATACCACAGGTAGAATGGCTTTAGCAACCAGGAGTTTATTCCCTCACAGTTTCGGAGCCTGGAAGTCCAAGTTCAAAGTGCCAGGTTCTAGAATATGGGTGAAGGCCCATTGATCTTGGACTTCAGCTCTGCCTATTGGTCCTGGCCAACTGAAGCTAGAGGCTTTCTTCACTCAGGCAGCTGATAACTGCTGAAGCTGACAAATCCAAGGTAGGTAAATAAAAAGACACAATACTAATGTTACCAAACCACATGGCAGGCCTATGATTCAAGTCCATTAACAGTCTCAAGATCAGCAGGTATCATGGCAGGCTGTTGAATGACAATTCTGCTATATGCAGGATTCAAACATGCCAAAAGCTGAAGACCATTCCCAAGGCTTCTCCTTATATACTGGAAGCACACCACATCCCTAAATCTTCTCATGGCAGATTTCACCATGGAGTTGATTGCTAGTCTTATCATGGGGAATCACTGCAACTGGCTGCCAAGTCACACAAAACCAGACCCAGCAAAGTTGATACATAACCTTAAACACCAGCCGAATGAATATTCTGATTTGTATCCTGAGTGAAGGTCTTATTTCTGGTAATAACAGAGATGATATTGTCAGAAACCAAACCCGGAGCCTTATCATAAGAGTGACACCACCAATTCATTTCATAACCTCAAATGGTGTCTGAAGTTAAAGTGAGGGCATTAATTGGAAATAAATGGGATCCTAAAACTTGGGATTGGCAGAAAGAGGCAGATAATCAGAGATCTGGGTACAATGAACCTTTAAATTCCATTAAATCATTCCTGCAATAGAACCAGTCATCTTACTCTCATGTGATGAGGTTAACTTACCTACATCTGATAAGTCATTGTGTGAGATATCACATGGAGCAGCACATGGAACATTATTTGTGGCATTGCTGGAGGAAGGTGACTAAAAAGACATTGCTAAATGTTTCCAGGAACCACCCCCACCAGAGTTTTTTTTTTTTTTTTT
>NW_006921750.1:2207261-2233973 GCF_000298275.1 Orycteropus afer afer | reverse complement strand
CAATCCTACTTCTGTAGTGATACTGCCTCAGAAACCCAAGGAGGGGTCGCTATGAGTCGGGGCCGACTCGATGGCATATAACAACAACAACAACATGCTAAGTCAAGAAGGTCTGGTGCTGTGGTGGTTAAACTGTTTGGCTGCTAACAAAAATGTCAGTGGTTCGAACCCACCAGCTGCTCCATGGAAGAAAGATGAGGGAGTCTACCTCCATAAAGATTTACAGCATTGAGTTTGGTTTTTGTTTTTTGGAGACATAATACTTACTCCATTGAAATGGAAATTAAGAATGCCATATGGGCACTTGGGCTCTTCATCTTTGTGGATTGAGACAAAGAAAGAAGTTACTGTGTTGGCTGGAGTGGTTAATCCTGATCACTAAGGGGAAATTGGATTGATATTACATGATGCAGTTAAAGAAGAGTATATCTGGAATACAGGAAATTCCTTAGGATGTCTCTTGATATGTTCATGATGTGTATCAAATATTTTTGTTTTCTTCAGTTATAAATTATAAGATGCAAATGAAGCTAATGCATTTTCAGTTGTATGCATGCCAGTTGTATCATGTTGAGTGCAAGTATTACTTCATAATTGTTTTTATTTACAGATTATGTGTCATTTCAGGAGATGTGTACAGGCATCAAGTTGACAAAGGGTGAACTGTGATGGTTAAGATGATGTGTCATCTTGGCTAGGCTATGTCTCAGTTGTTTGGGTCGTTATGATGTAGTCTTTCCCCATGATGCGACCTGATATAATGTAATTATCTCCATGATGAGATCTGCTATGAGCAGCCAATCAGTTGAAAGGGAGTTTTCTAAGAGGTTTGGCTTACTTCCAATATATGTGGCCATGCTGGAAAATCTGACTTTTTGCTCAATCTGAATCCTGTATCTGGCTCGTCTCCATCTAAAATTTGGCTCGCTGGACTTGTACCAGCCACCTGTCATATTACCTGCTGATCTTGAGATTGTTAGCCTTCACACACAGGCTGTCAGCAACCTATCATCTTATCTGCCAATCTAAGATTTATCAGCCTTCACAACCAGCAGCCAGCCAGTCTTTGGTTCATGAGCTCCAGCAGTATGTGAGTCAGGAAAAGCTTACATCCTGATGTATGACATCTGAACATGCTAGCCTCTGTAAATGTGTAATTTATTTCTTTGTGATACATATCTTTTTGTGTCTTTGTCTCTTCCCTCTCCCCTCTCTATGTTGTTGTTAGCTGCCATCGAGTCAATTCTGACTCATAATGACTCTATGTAAAAAAGAATGAAACACTGCCCAGTCATGTGCCATCCTCACAATCTTTACTATACTTGAACCCATCCTGGCAGCCATTGTGTCAATACATCTTGGTGAAGTTCTTCACCTTTTTCACTGATCCTTCATTTTACCTTCTCCAGGGAATGGTCCCTTCTAACAATATGACAAAAGTAGGTGAGAAGTCTGGCCCTTCTAACTTCTAAGGAGCATTCCAGCTGCACTTTCTTCCAGGACAGAATTATTCTTATTATTCTGGTAGTCCATGGAATTTTCAGTATTCTTTGCCAACACTACAGTTCAAAAGCATCAACTCTTCTTGGGTCTTCCTTTTTCACTGTTCAACTTTCACATTCATATGAGGCAATTGAAAACACCATGGCTTGGGCTGGGCACACATTAATCTTCAATGAGGTATCTTTGCTCTTCAACAATTTAAAGATGTCTTTTGCAACAGATTTTCCCAGTGAAATACATCCTCTGATTTCTTGACTGCTGCTTCCATGAGTGTTGATTGTGGATCTCAGTAAAATGAAATATTTGACAACTTCAATCTTTTCTCCATTTATCATGATGCTGCTTATAGATCCAGTAGTGAGGATTTTGTTTTCTTTGTGTTGAGATGTAATCCATACTGCAGAATGTAGTCTTTAATCTTCATCAGTAAGTGCTTCAAGTCATCCTCACTTTCAGCAAGCAAGGTTGTGTCATCTGCATATTGTGTGTTGTTAATGAATCTTCCTCCAATTTTGATGTCACTTTCTTCTTCATATAGTCCAGCTTCACAGATTATTTGCTCAGCATACAGATTGAATAAGTACTGTGAAAGGATGCAACCCTGACACAAACATTTCTTGATTTTAAATCTTGAATCCTCTTGTTCCATTCAAACAGTCTATGTCCATGTCCCTCATGAGCACAATTGAGTGTTCCAGAATCCTGATTCTTCTCAATGTTATCCATAATGTGTTATTATCCACATAATCAAATGTTTTTGCATAATTAATAAAACACTAGTAAACATCTTTGTGGTATTCTTAGGTTTCAGCCAAGATCCATCTGATAACAACAATGATTTTCCTCATTCCACCTCCTCTTCTGAGTCCAGCTTGCATTTCTGGAAGTTCCCTGTCAATATACTGCTCCAACAATTTTGTAATGATCTTCAGCAATATCTTAATTACATGTGATATTATACTGTTCAATAATTTCCACAATCTGTTGGATTACCTTTCTTTGGAATGGATACAGATATGAATCATTTTCAGTCAGTTGGCCTGGTAGCTGTCTTCCAAATTACTTGGTATAGATGAGTAAGTGCCTCCAGCATGGCATCAGTTTGTTGAAACACCTCAATGGGTATTCCATCAATTCCTGAAACCTTGTTTTTCACCAGTTCCTTCAGTGCAGCTTCAATTTCTTCTCTCAGCACCATTAGTTCTTGATCATATGCCACCTGCTTAAATGGATGAACATTGACCAATTCTTTTTGATATAGTGATTCTGCATATCCCTTACACCTTATTTAGATCCTTTCTGCATCATTCAATATTTTGCTTATAGTATCCTTCAACATTGAAACTCAAGGCATGAATTTTATCTTCAGTTATTTCAGCTTGAGAAATATCAAGTATGTTCTTCCCATTTGGTTTTCTAATTTCAGGTCTTTTCACATTTCATTACAATAATTGACTATCTTCTCAAGCTGCTCTTTGAAATCTTCTGTTCAGCTCTTTAATCTTGTCATTTCTTACATTTGCTTTAGGTACTCTACATTGAAGAGCAAGTTTCAGAGTCTCTTAACTTTTGTCTTTTCTTCCCTTTGACAATATTCTTGATGTCATCCCACAACTTATCTGGTTTTCAATGCATCATTGAACATCATTGGTCATTTGTGTTCAATGCATCAAATCTATTCTTGAAATGGTTTCTGAATTTGAGTGGGATATAACCAAGGTCATATTTTGGATCTGTTGGACTTGTTTTAATTTTTTTAGTTTCATCTTCAACTTTCATATGAACAATTGATAGTCTGTTCCACAGTCAGCTCCTGCCCTTGTTTTGGCAGAAGATATCGATCTTCTCCATCTCCTCTTTCCACAGATGTAGTTGATCTGATTCCTGTGTATTCCATTTGGTGAGGTCCATATGTAGTGCCTAAGGCACTTGACTGCTAACCAGAAGGTTGGTGGTTCAAACCCACCAGCTACTCAGAGGAATGAAGATAGGCAATCTACTTCCTTAGTGGTTGTTGTTGTTGTTGTTGTTGTTATGTGCCGTCTGCCTTAGAAACCCAAGGAAGGGTCGCCATGAGTCAGGTCTGACTCGATGGCACATAAAAACAACAACAACAACATGTGTATAGCTGCAGTTTATGCTGTTGAAAAAGGTATTTGCAATGAATAAGTCTTTGGTCTTGCAAAATTCTATCATGTGATCTCTGGTCTCATGTCTATCACCAAAACCGTAAGTTCCAACTAATGATGATTTTTCTTTCTTTCAAATTTTTGTATTCCAATCATTAGTAATAATCAATACATCTCGACTGCATGTTTCATCAAATTCAGACTGCAATTGTTGGTAAAAATCTTCATTTTCTGTATGTTTGGCTTTAGTAGTTGGTGCATAAATTTTAATAATAGTAGTGTTAGTTAGTCTTCCCTGTAGACGTATGGACATTATCTTATCACTGACAGCATTGTACTTCAGGTGAGATTGAAACATTCTTTGTAATGATGAATGTGGCACCATTCCTCTCCAATCATCATTCGCATCATAGTAGATCATATGATTGATTCAAAGCTCACTAATGTCTAGGATATTGATCTTTATGTTTTCCATTTTTTTAATGCATAGATATTTCTAATTGTTATGTCCTTTAATCATTATATAATGTCCTTCCTTGTATCATATGGTAGTTTTTGTCTTAAACTCAATTTGATCAGAAATTAATATTGACACTATTGCTCTTTTGTGGTTGATATTTGCTTGATATTATATCCTTTTCCAACCTTTGATTTTTAGTCTATTTTTGTCTTTGACTCTAAGGTTTGTCTCTTGTAGACAGCATATTGAGGGTTATGTTTTATTATCCAGTCTGCAATTCTCTTGTCTCTTGAGTGCTGCATTTAATCCATTAACATTTAGTGGAATTATCAACAAGTATGAATTTGTTGCTGTAATTTTGTTATGTGCTTTTTCGTAGTGTTGCTGATTTCTTTGTTCCATATAATTTTCTCTGCTGTTCCATTTCATTTTGGACAATTTCCGATTCTCCTAGATTCATATTTCATACATAATAAAAATAATGTTATGATAATTAATGGATTATTAATGGATGCTTGCAGCTGTTTCTTCCCATTTTGAGTCATGCCCCATCAGGAATTGGAGATCCCTAAACCTTTACTCCATCCAGGTCTTTAATGTTGACTCTACTTTGAGGAGGCAGATCTTCCCCAGTCATATTTTGAGGGTCTTTAAAAATAAGCTACTCACCTTCTGACACTATATCAGACTGTGTTTCACTGCAATTCATAAGGTTTTCACTGCCCAATTCTTTGAGAAGTAGATAGCACCTTTCTCCTTCCCAGTCTGTCAGTCTGGAAACTCCACTGAAATCTGTCAACTGTGGGTTACCCTGCTGGTATTTGAAATACCAGTAGCATAGCCTCCAGCCTCACAGCAACACAGAACCCACGACAATATGACAAACTGACAGATGAATGGTAGATGTATGTATATATGTATACACTTCACTGGTTTTGCTTCTCCAGAGAACCCAGACTAAGACACTGTCTCTGATTTGGTATTAACTACTAGCCTTTAGGTTAATTGTGAAATAAAAATTGTTTGTGCCATCTAAGGAGATACAGAGCCTGTTGAAATATGAAGAAGTGAAATACCCTTGAAGAAAAGTTCTGCTATAACATTTCAAATAGGAAATTTGGATCTTTTGTCTACTTCTCTGAAAAGTTATCTGTAGCCATGTATTTTCAAAGAGAGAGGAAAAAATACCATACTATTTTAGAATTATTGAACACTGATTCTTGGGTTACACTTTCCATTGAAAACCTTGGAGAGTCAAGTCTTAGGAATAAATATACTTTATCCTGAAAGTGTGAACATACACTTTTAACCTAAAATCAAGTCTCCACAACATCAAGGTGACCTACAAGTCATTATTTCCTTGCTAAAATAAAATTCTCTACTTTTTAGAGAAAAAAAAAAAAAAAACCATAAACCAGTCTCTGTTGTTGTTGTTGTTATGTGTCGTTGAGTCGGCCCCGACTCATAGCAACCCCTCCTTGGGTTTCCAAGGCAGTATCACTACAGAAGTAGGATTGCCCAACCTTCCTTCTGAGGAGTGGCTGGTGGGTTTGAACCGCCAGCCTTCTGATTAGCAGTCAAGTGCTTTAGCCACTATGCTACCAGAACTCCTTAACCAGTCTCTAAAATGTATCATTAATAATATCTGGATAGGCAATTAAAAAATCAATAAACATGAGAAGGTGCAGGGACACGGGAATCATAATTAAAGGGAAAACAGTCAATGAAAGCAGACTCAGTGGCATTAAGATTGGCAAAAAGGAAATTTTAAATAACCCTTATAACTATTTTTTATTTATGTGTACAGCAAAAGGTGGATATAATGAGTGAAGAGATGGACAGTAACAAGGGATAAGAACTTATTTCTAAAAGTAACAAAAAAGACAGCATTGAAAATTAGAAAATCTAAAATCAAATATTCCTTGAATGAATTAAGAAAATATTACATACTCTTGAATGAATCTCAGGAAATTTGAAGTCAATAGAAATATTCAAATTGAAACCAATTTTGACACACTTCTATGGCTGATTTGTAAGAGCAGTCAGGTTAAAGTATACAAAATCCATGCCTGAGATTATGATAATAAAGTGAAAGAAGAATAAAAAATAGTTGAATAAAAAATTAGTGAAATTTTGAGAAATTTGATGAAAAGCATCAATCCACATATCTAAGAGTTAGTATATGCAGATGATTATAAACAAAAAGGAAATCACAAATAGACCCATCATAAGCAAACTTCTGGAAATTTAACACAAAAGGAAAATCTGCAGTGTAATCAGAGTAAAGCAAAGAGATTTAATGTATGGGCAAAAGGAGGCCAGAAGACAATAACTATATATATAAAGGAATATATATAAACTTTTTATCGTGTTTTAGGTAAAAGTTCACAGGGGAAATAGGTTTTGCATTCAACAGTTCATACATTTTGTTGTGTGACATTGACTACAATATCAACAATGTAACAGCACTCTCCCAACTTCCTCTTTGTGTTTTCCATTTCCTTTCATCCTTCTTTCCTTTCTCTTCCTGCCCTCTGAGATTTATCCCAGGGCAAAAGCTAATCTTTTGGTCTCATCTGGCCAGTTGTTCTGAAGGCTGCATAACCTTCTAGTGTTATTGTTTACTTTATAGGCTTGTCTATTGCTTGGGTGAAATTTGAGCCATGGGAGTGAGTTCAGTTCCAAGCTTGAAGAATGTTTAAGGCCATAGAATAGTTTCATAGATTTTTATTTTATTTTATTTTATTTATGCATTTTAATGATTTTGAGTTTTGTTTCACTTTTCTTCTTGCACTTTTTTTTTTCTTTTTAACTTTCTATTGTGATTTGGGAGTTTAGATTTAAAGTAATGAAAGGAAGAAAAATAAAAAAAATCTGTCAATCTAAATTGCCTTAACCAGCAAGAAATTCTTCACAAATAAAGAAGAAATTAAGCTATTTTCACAAAAACAGAAGTGAGAATTGTTTCAGCCATGGAGCATTCTTTAACAAATACCAAATAATTTCTTCAGGCTAGAGAAAAAAGATAACAGACACAATTATGGATGTACAGAGACAAAAAAAAAAAAAAACTTATCAAATAATAAGTATATGAATCAGTGTGAAATCTACTTTTCCTTTTCTTGAGTTCTTTGAAGGCAATAGACCATTCAAAGTACAAAAATAATATAAAGAGGGGAAAGCGGGAGGGGAGCTGTTGCACTGTGGGAAATTGCAGTTAGTGTCATAAGGCAAAGTGTATGTGAGCTGCTGTATGGAAAATGAGTTTGCTCTGTAAACTTTCACCCAAATCACAATAAAAAAAAAAAAAAATTCAGCAAGAAAAAGCACAGAAGAAGAAGAAATATAAAAAACATAAAGGGAATCAGCATGAAGAACTTAAAGAAAATTATTATACAGAAAATAATAAAACAACATATAGATAAATGGAATTATACTCTGGGGTTCCTTCATTGTTCATAAAGTGATACAATACTAATTCAAGGTAAACTAGATAACTTTTCAATGTATATTGTTATCCGTAGACATGCCTAAGGCACAGACACACACACACACATACATATATGTGTATATACATGCATATCTAGATATGATTAAATGGTATAGATAAAACTTGGTAGAAAAGATAAGATTGTAAACCAAAGAAGGACAGGGAATAAGAAACTAGTACTTCATACATACATGATTGGCTAAATTATTAAGAAATGCTTGTGCAGTAAGTGTTGACAAGCACATGAAGCAAATGAAACAATCAGCTTCTGGTGATAGGGATGTAAACTGGTAATATCATACTGTAAACTTATACTTAACAAAATAAAGCACTCAAGTCTCATTCAGGGTATAGTCAGAGATAGAAGCCAAAGAAATAATTTGAATATTCAAAAATTAATATAAACAATTGTTAACTAGTAAGAGGCAGTTAAATATTAAAATGCATAAAGGAGAGCTCAAAGTAGCAACTAAATGAAAGAACAAGAGTCTTATAAGAGAACCAAGACCACATGCACCTGTACACACACTTAAGATACAAATTCAAATTACTTAAGTGAGGTTGTGGTTAACACAACAACACATAATGTTGAAGAAACTTGTCGGAGAGGATGGAACATACCTAAATTGTGATTGACTGGGTGGCAAACATGTCTTAGTGTGTAGGACAGAGCTGAATTCAGAAGTCTATTCCTAGTGGGCACAGAGCAGTGACAGCTGGTTCAGGCCAAGAAAGAACAAAAACAGATTCATGAACTCTTACTGACAAGAGAAAAAGATAATGTAGGAAGAAGGAAAAGAAATTTCTTTCTCTTCCCCTCAGCTTTCAATATCCCTTTACTGACCTCCATTGAAAAAGTTCACACCATGGCAGTTGAAAAAGCAAGGTGACTATAGGGCCGAACTCTAGTTTCACAAAGCTGGCCAAAGAAGAGTGGATTTGGAGTCAAGAGTCATTGATTTTAACTTACTTTAGTTTAATATAACCCATCAATTTTAACTCTAGATTTTTACCTTACAGGAAATATAAAAGCACATCCACATAAAACTCCCCATATGTTGCTGCTGTTAGGAGCCATTTTGATGTTCTGATTCATAGCAACCCTATGTGCAGCAGCAAAAACAAAACACTGCCCAGTCCTGCACATCCTCATAATTGTTTCAATGTATAAGCCCATTATTGCAGTCATGGTGTCAATCCACCTCATGGAAGGTCTTTTCTTTTTCTCTGACCTTCTACTTTACCGAGAATGATGTCCTTCTCCAAGGACTGTCCTTGTGATCACATGTCTACAGTACATGAGAATACACTCCACTTGTCAAAGACAGCATGGACATATAGAAGGTTGACAGCTGGAAAAGAGACATGTGGTAAGTGCATAAGTGCTAGCAACTAGCAAATAGAGGAGCACAGTAATGTGCTTACCCAGATAACATCCAAATAAAACAAAGAAAATGAAAATCTTGGGCAAATCCCTCCCATATACAATCACCAATTAAATATAAACACAAAAATGTTACAAAGTCTCGGACACAACTGATCATCTACGTCCACACAAAGAAGCTAGATAAAGCAATAGAAACAAGGGAACAGCATGTAGACTCAGAACAAATCCCTGAGGAGGAAACAGCATTGGAACTCCCTGATAAGAAATTCAAAAGAATTATATTCAGGTACCTTCAATGAATTGACAGATCAAGGAAAACATTGATAAAATTGAGAGAAACACAAAGAAAACCCTAGAACAATGTTGAAAGACAATACAAGGACAAGATGACAAAGCAAATGAAATATTAGAAGTGGTTCAAAATCTACAGATGGAAAGCCAGAAGAGTTATTCTAAATTTTGAGAAACATATAATACATTGAATGGGCAAAGAAGTAGAATTGAATCAATGGAAGACAGAATTAGTGAGATTGAAGGCAAATACTTCAATAAATCTTTGGAAGAGGATCGGTCCGAAAAAAAAAAGGATCAAAAGAAAATGAAAAAAACCTAGGTTTCATGTGGGATACCATCAAAAGGAATAACCTATGTGTAATGGGAATTACAGGGCAAGAAGTGACAAACAAAACCACAGAGAAAGTAGTCAAAGATTTGCTGGAAGAGAATTTCCTCAATATGATGAAAGATGAGAATATATCCATGCAAAAAGCCTAATGAACACCAAACAGGATAGACCCCAAAAGAAAATCACTGAGAAATATCATTAAACTCATCAAAACCAAAGACAAAGATAAAATCCTGAAAGCAGCACAGGAAAAATTAAAAGTTACCTACAAAGGGCAACCAATAAGAATAAGCTCTGATTTCTCAACAGAAACTGTGCTGGTGAGAAGGCAATTGGATGGTATATATAAAACTCTGACAGAAAAAAAAAAAAATTCCAATAAAGAATTATATACCCAGTAAAATTGTCCCCAAAATATGATGGTAAAATTAAGACATTTCTAGATGAGCAGAAATTAAGGGAATTTGTTAAAACCAGACCAATCTTATAGGAGATACTAAAGGGAGTCATTTAAACATAGAACCAATAATCACAAATAACATTGACCATTAATTTCTGATACAGAAGACTTTAAGACAAAAAAGACCATAAGAGGCAAGGAAGGACACTATGTTACAATTAAAGAATCAATTGAACAAGAGCACATAACCATAATCAATATCTACACACTCAATAAAAGAGACCCGAAATACATAAATCAGACTTGAACAGAATTGAAAAGACAAATAGATGACTCCACAGTCATAGTAGGAGATTTTAGTACACCATTTACAACAAAAGATAGAACTGGAAAGAAACTCAACAAAGATGCTGAAGAACTAAACAATACAATCAACCAACTTGACTTTATAGACCTCTACAGAGCACTTCACCCAACAACAGTAAAGTATATATGCTTTTCTAGCACACATGGAAAATTATCCAGGATTGAACACAGGTTAGGCCACAAAACTCATAACCAAATTCACTACCATAGAGTCAGTTCTGACTCATAGCAATACCTGATGGGTTTCTGAAGCTGTAAATCATTATAGAAGTTGATCAACCATCTTTTTTTCTACAGAGAAGCTGCTGGATTTGAACTACTGATCTTCTAGTTAGAAGCCAGATGCCTTATGCACTATGCCACCAGAGTTCAAAGCAAGCCTCCATAAATTTAAAAACATTGAAATACTGCAAAGCATCTTCTCAAATCACAATGCTATAAAATTAGAAATCAACTCTAGGAAGACCACTGGAAAGAAAGCAAATGCATGGAAACTGAATAACAGCCACCCATAAAATGAATGGGTAATGGAAGAAATAAAAAGTTAAATTAAAAAATTCCTTCAACCAAACGAGAATGAAACACAACATACCAAAATGTTTGGGACAGAGCAAAAGCTATGATCAGAAGACAATTTATAGCATTAAATGCACAGATCAAAAGAGAAGAAAGAGCAGAAATCAGCACCTTAACCAACATCTCCAACAATTAGAAAAAGAGCAGAAACAAAAGTCTACAGTCATCAAAAAAGAAGAAATAATAAAGATTTGAGCAGAAATAAAACAGAAAGTAGAAAGACAATAAAAAAAAAATCAACAAGACTAGAAGTTGGTTCTTTGAAAAGATTAATAGAAAAACGATTAGCAAAGTTAACAAAGGAAAAGAGGAAGATGTAAAGTACACAAATAAGAAATGAAAAGGACAATGTCACAACAGAATCAACAGAAATAAAGAGAATAATATGAGGATACTGTGAAGAACTGTATTCCAACAAATTTGAAAACCTAGAGAAAATGGACAGATTTCTAGAAACACACTACTTACCTAAACTAACACTGACTGAGGTAGAAAATTTGAACAGACACATAACAAAAGAAGAAATTGAAAAGGTCATTAAAAAAAAAAAAAAAAACTACCACCAACAAAAAAAAAGTCTGAGCCCAGATGTTTTCCCTGGAGAATTCTACCAATCATTCAGAGAAGACCTGACACCAATCCTACTCAAACTATTCCAGCACATAGAAAAGGAAGGAATTCTCCCAAATTCATTTTATGAAGCAAGCATAATCCTAATATGACCACTAGAAAGGAAAACTATAGATCAATATCCCTCATGAACATAGATGTAAAAATCTTTTTTTAAAAAAAAAAAAAAACCTAGCCAATAGACTCCAACACCATGTCAGAAAAATAATATATCATGACCAAGAGGGATTAATACCAGGTATGCAAGGATGGTTCAACATTAGAAAAATAATGAAAGTAATCCATCATACAAGTAATATAAAGAAAAAGAATCACATGATTGTATCAATAGATGCAGAAAATGCATTTGATAAAATCCAACAACCATTCCTGATTTAAAAAACAAAACAAAACAAAAAAATCCTCTCAGAAAAGTAGGGGTAGAAGGGAAATTCCTCAACATAATAAAGGCTATATATGCAAAACCAATGCCAAGTGAATTAAACCATTTCCATTGCAAACAGGAACCAGAAAAGGACGCTTTCTATATCCAGTTCTACTCAACATTGTATTGGAAGTCCTAGCCAGAGCAATAAGGCAAGCAAAGGAAAATAAAGCATCCAAATTGATAAGGACAAAGTCAAACCATCCCTATTTGCAGATGATATGATTCTTTACATAGAAAACCCAAGAAACTCAGCAAGAAAACAGCTGGAACTTAACTGAAAAAGTTAGCATAGTGGCAGGATACAAGATCAACATACAAAAATCAATTGTATCACACTATACTAGCAAAGAAATCTCTGAAAAGGAAATAAAGAAACCAATATCATTTATAGTAGCTACTAACTCGACGGCACATAACAACAACAACAACAACTAAGAAGATAAAACACGTGTGAATAAATCTTACTGGGAACACAAAATGCTTATACGAAGAAAACTACGGAACACTACTTCAAGAAGCCATAAGAGATCTACATAAATGGAAGAACATACCATGCTCATGGATAGGCAGATTGAACATTGTTAAAATGTCAATACTACCTAAAGCAATCTAAACATACAATACAATCCCAATCTAGATTCCATCAACATCCTTTAAAGACAACCAATCACTTACTTTATACAGAAAGGAAAGATACCTCAAATAAGCAAAGCATTATTGAAAAAGAACAAAATGAGGAGGTCTCACATTCCCAGATCTCAAAACCTACATCTACAGTCACAGTTGTCAAAACAGCCTGGTATTGGTACGGCAGACACATAGACCAGTGGAACAGAATTAACAACCCAGAAATAGATCCTTTTCCCCATAGTCAGCAGATCTTTGTCAAAGGGCTGAAAACCATTCAATGGGGAAAACAATCTCTTTCACAACTGGTACTGGCAAAACTGAAAATCTATTTGCAAAAGAATGAAACAAGTTCCATACCTCACACCATACACAAAACTAA
The DNA here is from genome assembly GCF_000298275.1 of Orycteropus afer afer. Lineage (NCBI taxonomy): Eukaryota > Metazoa > Chordata > Mammalia > Tubulidentata > Orycteropodidae > Orycteropus > Orycteropus afer. The sequence goes on along the minus strand of NW_006921750.1, from coordinate 2,220,971 downwards.
CTCCAGATGGATCAAAGACTTAAACGTGAAGTTTAAAACTAAAGTTCATCAAAGAAAAAATAGGGGCAAACTTAAGGCCTTAATTTATGACATAAATAGACTAGCAAGCATAACCCTAGATGCACAAACAACAGAAGATAAACTAGGTGATTGGAACCCTCTGAAAATTAAATTCTTATGTACAACAAAAGTCTTAAACAAAAGAGTAAAAAGGGAACCTACACATTGGGAAAATATATTCAGCAATGACTTATTGGAAAAAAAAAAGACATCTCTAAAATTTATAGAAAACTATAACACCTCAACATTAAAAAAAAAAATCCAATTTAAAACTGGGCAGAAGACATGAATAGACACCACTAATGATATTCATGGCCTCGGGCCTAAGGCAGTTGCCTGCCAAGTGCAATGCTGGAGGTTCAAATCCACCAGCCACTCTCCACCAGGTAGATCGGGCTGTCTCTTTCTGGGAGCTCTGGTAGCATAGTGCTAAAGGCACTTGACTAATGACCAGAAGGCTGGTGGTTCAAACCCACCAGCCACTCCTCTAAGGAAGGTTGGACAATCTACTTCCATAGTGATACCACCTCGGAAAACCAAGGAGGGGTCACTTGACTTGACAACACATAGCAAAAGATATTCAGGCAGCCAACAAACACATGAAGAATTGTTTGAGATCTTTAGCCACTGTTTTTGATGTGGTTAGTTGCCATTGAGTTGTCTCTGACTCATATCAACCTTATCTACAGCTGAATGAAACACTGCCCAGTCCTGTGCCAGTCCCATGATCATTGCTATACCTCAGCCCATCATTGGAGCCACTGTCAATCCATCCTGTTGAGGGCTCCCCCCCCCCGTTTTTTTATATTTTATTGTGATTTGGGTGAAGATTTACAGAGCAAATTCTCTTTCCATACAGCAGTTCATATACACTTTGTCTCATGACATTGACCACAGTTTACCACAACGCAACAGCTCCCCTCCCACTTCCTCCCCACAGTTACCTCTTCCCAGTGTCCATCCCTCCTTGGGCTCCTGTCCCCTGAGCTGTCTCCCTGTGCATAAGCAGCCCTTCTTTCTCCCATGATAGTTCTATCCAAGGAGTGTATCCACTTGAGGTAAATGTTCAACTCATATGCCTGTCTTTTGTTTGGCTGCAAACCACAGGTGTGGGTTTGATTCCAGACTTGAAGGGCAGCTAGGGGCCATAGTCTCAGTGGTTCCATCTGGCTCTATCAGACCAGCAAACCTGGCCCCCCCTTTTTTTCCTCCAATTATTTTGAGTTTTGTTCCACATTGTTCTCCCTCTCTATCAAGGATCTCCTACATAGATCCCCTTTCAAGTGGATGACAGTGGTAGCTGGGTACCATCTAGTTATTCTGGTCTCATAGTCATATAGGCTGCAGATCAGATGGTGTACCAGCCACTAGGACTAATTGTTTCAATGAATTTTGGTTTTCTTCATTCTTGTTTGTTCTGGATGAGGAGAGACCCATAGTTACATCGAGATGGTCTGTTGATATTCGCTATTTTTGGTTTTCCAATTAAAATACTCCCTTTAGCATCTCTTGTAAGGTTGGTCTGGTTTTAAGAAATTCCCTTGGCTTTTGCTTATTTGGAAATCTCCTAATTTCACCATCATATTTGAGGGACAATTTTGCCGGGTATGTAATTCTCGGTTGAAAAATTTTCTCTTTCAGGGTTTTATATATACCATCCCATTGTCTTCTCACTTGCATGGTCTCTGCTGAGAAATCAGAGCTTATTCTTACTGGCTGACTTTTTATGTAACTTTTTGTGTTTTCTGTGCTGCCCTCAAGATTCTGTCTTTGTCCTTGGTTTTGGTGAGTTTGATGATGATATGTCTCGGTGATTTTCTTTTGGGGTCTACCCTGTTTGGGGTTTGTTGGACTTCCTGAATGGATGTATTCTCCTCTTTCATCATATCAGGGAAGTTCTCCTCCAGCAAATCTTGGACAATTTTCTCAGTGGTTTTATTTTTCTCTTCCTGTTCTGGAATTCCAATGACATGTAGATTATTTCTTTTGATGGTATCCCACATGAACCTTAGGCTTTCTTCATTTTGTTTTTTTTTTTTTTCCGACTGATCCCTTTCCAAAGAAGTATTCAGGTATTTGTCTTCAATCTCATTGATTCTATCTTCCATTTCATCAATTCTACCCCTTTGCCCTTCCAATGTATTATCTATTTGTAACAATTTAGCATTAATCTTCTGGATTTCTATCTGTAGATTTAGAATCATTTCTAATTTTTCATTTATGTTGTCATTTTGTTCTTGTATTTTCTTCCACAATTCTTCTAGGGTTTTTTCTTCTGTGTTTTCTTTTGTCTGTTTCTCAATCCTTTGAAGATACCTAAATATAATTCTTTTTAATTCCTTATCAGACAGCCCAATTTTGCTTCTTTCTAAGGGATGTGTTCTGGGTCTGTAACCTGTTCCCTTATTTCTACCCCTTTATCTTGCTGCATTGTGTGGACTGTGATGGTCTGTTTTCTCCGAGGCATTGTACTATGATCTCTGTTAATTGTTTGTGAAGAGCAGCCAAGGGTGATTCAGGCTCTTCTTGGTGTTTTTTTTAATTGTTGGCCCACTGGTGGAGAAGGAGGTGCTGGTTCTTGCTCAGTAAGTGAAGTTGCAAGAGATGTGGGTTACTTGTATATTATGGGTACTGTTGTCTCCCACTAAGGCAAAAGTTACAATTGAATAACCATTGAAAAAACTAAAAGCACCTAGACAAAAAATACACCCTGAAATCACAAAGGAACAGAGTAACCCCCCCAAAAAAAGAAAATGTGGAGAAAAGAAAAAGAAAATAGGTAAATATGCAATATCTGGGGATAGGTCACTAAAAGAAAATTTTAGAGAAGGAGAATAATGAAGAAAGAAAACAAACTAGCAACAGAAAACGGGGGGGCGGGAAGCAAAAACAAAACAAAACAAAAAACCCCAACAAGTAACAGGGTTAATCACTAGAGAGGAAAAGAAAAAAAAAAAAGGTGAAAACTAAGACCTTTTCAGCTGTGTAGTGCTGGTTCAGAGAGTTCTTGGGGTTACTAGAAAGCAAAACCTCTTCTTAAGTCCTTGGAATCTGGTGGAGCATTATCTCTTTAGGTTGTCTCTAAGTGCTGGTTACGTGTTGATTTGTTTTGTCTTGTTCTTACCATTTAATATTTTGAAAAGCTGAAGCTGTTGTGTTTTATCTTAATATTGATTCAGGTGTGTTGGGTCGCTCTGCTGTTTCTTTGTGTTGGCGGAATCACTGTGTGTAGTGTGGATATGTGTTTCTGTTTTTCGTAAAGAGGGTTTAGAGTTCAAAGCGTGAGGTTTTATAGTAACTAGCTGAATATGGTTTCTTCTATTGAATGAATGAAGTTATTGATGAAGAAGGTGGGAGCAGAAGAAGGAAAGCTTAGTGTTGCTAGGGTCGGTTTCTAGGGCTTTGAGCTGGGTGTTATTGATGATGTATTTATTTGCAAGGCCATGGCTCGACCTCAGGAAAAAATTCCTCTTGTTAGAGGGTCACAAATTTCTGCTAATTTCAGGCACACTCAAAGGCCCTGCCTCTGTGGCCCCACAATGCCAAAATGCAAAATTTGGGGACTGGGCTCAGCTGCAGTTTCTTTGTTCTCTGTGCCCCTTCTGCCTGTGGTGCTGACTCAATCCAGTCAGACTGCCAATGGCCAGTTCTGGAGTTTATCTGTGATACAGCCCACCTGCAGCGCCAAAGATGTGTGCAATTTCAGGTGTGTTGGACTTGGGGGAGTACCTGAGCAGGCTCTTACTTATATGTATTTATTTGTAAGACCATGGCTCTGTCTCAGGAAAGATTCATATTATTAGAGGGTCACAAATTTCTGCCAATTTCATGCACACTCAAAGCCCCTGCCTCCATGGCCTCACAGCGCCAAAGCATGGCTCCAGGGCAAAATTCGAGTGAGTGTGCTCAACTGCGATTTTTCTGCTCTCTGTGCCCCATCTGCCTGCGGTGGTAATGCAGTCTTGCCTGACCGGCAATGGTCGGCTCTGGAGTTTTTCTGTGATACCGCCCACCTGCGGCACCAAAGATGCATACAATTTTAGCTGTGGTGGATTCGGGGAAGTACCTGTCAGTGATCTGCAGTCCTGATAACCGTGGGAAAGAAAAGCATGGTGTCTCCCAGTCTGACCCAAACCCGTTCTGTAATCTGCTGGGAGGGGAGGGAGTTAGCCTTTCTGGTGCACCAGTGAGATCTCCACCTGTGTGACAGCAATGATGTCTGTGTCCCCCTGCCCCCTCACCTCCCAAATTACCAACAAAATCAGCTGCTGGAGACAGGTGTTTGCCACTGCCCCCTGGAATATTGTTTTGGTCGCTGGTAAGCTGCTATAATTGATCTCGTTCTTGGCTCAGGGATCTCAGGCTGCCGCCTCCATCTGGCAGATAGTGACTGTCCCAGAAAGGTTTCCAATGGTCTCTCTTAGGTGCCCATTCATCTTCCGGCAGGAGCTCTTTCCTGAAAAAAGTCTCCCTATACCTTTCCTCCAATTCTTCTTTTCTGTGTTTGGTGCAATCTAGATAAGTGAGCTGTTCAGAGCACCAAAAATCTCAATTCAAACTATTGTACCTAGTTCTTAAAGTTCTTAGATGCCAGAGGGAAAAAACCTGGTGCTCACTGGCAAGACTCCATTTTGAATCTTTCCCCCTTTTTTTGACCCTCCACTTTACCAAGCATGATATCCTTCTCCAGGGAATGGTCCCTTCTTACAACATGACCAAAATAGGTGAGACAAAATCTGACTATTCTTGCCTCCAAGGAGCATTCTGCTTGCACTTCTTCCAAGACAGATTTGTTCTGTTAACAGTCCACGGTACTTTCAGCATTCTTCTCCAACACCACAACTCAAAAGCATCAACTCTTCTTCAGTCTTCCTTATTCATTGTCCATCTCTCACATGCATATGAGGTAGTTGAAAATACCATGGCTGTGCGAGGTGCACCTTAGTCTTCAAGGAGATATCTTTGCTCTTCAGCACTTGAAAAGATCTTTTGCAGCAGATATGCCAAATGCTGTATGCCGTCTGATATCTTGATTACTGCTTCCATTGGTGTTGATTCTAAAACCAAGTAACATAGTCTTTGACAACTTCAATATTTTCTCCATTTATTGTGATACTGTTTACTGGACCAGTTGTGAGAATTTTGTCTTCTTTATTTTGGTGTGTAATCCATACTGCAGACTGTAGTCTTTAATCTTCATCAGTAAATGCTTCAAGTCATGCTCATTTTCAGCAAGCAAAATTGTGTTGTCTGCATATTGTCAGTTGTTACTGAGTCTTCCTCCAATTCTGATGCCACTTTCTTCTTCATATAGTCCAGCTTCTTAGATTATTTGCTCAGCATACAGGTTGAATAAGTATGGTGAAAGAACACAATACTTCATGATTTTAAACCATGCAGTGTCCCCTTGTTCTGTCTGTACAACAACCTCCTGCTCTAGGTGCAGTTTCCCCATGAGTACAACTAAGTGTTCTGGAATTCCTATTCTTCTCAATGTTATCCATAATTTATTATGATCCATACAATTGAATGTCTTTGCATAGTCAATAAAATATAAGTAAACATCTTTCTTGTATTCTGTGCTTTCACCCAAGATCCATCTGACATCAGCAATGATATCTCTAGTTCCACGTTCTCTTCTGAATCTAGGTTGCATTTCTGGAAATTCTCTGTCAATATACTGCTACAACCATTTTTGAATTATCTCCAGTAAGATTTTACTTGTCTGTGATATTAATGCTACTGTTCAATAATTTCCACATTCTGTGGGATCACCTTTCTTTGGAGTAGGTACAAATATGGATCTCTTCCAGTCATTTGGACAGGTAGCTGTCTTCCAAATCTCTTGACATAGGAAAGTAAGTGCCTCCAGTGGAGCATCCATTCATTGAAACATCTCAATGGGTATTCCTTCAATTCCTGGACCCTTGTTCTTCACCACTTCTTTCAGTGCAGCTTTGGCTTCTTCTCTCAATGCCATTGGTTGTTGATCGTATGCCACCCCCTGAAATGGATGAACATTGACCAATTTTTGGTAATAACTCTGTGTAGTCCTTCCATCTTATTTTGATGTTTCCTGCATCATTCAATATATTTCCCATAGAATCTTTCAACATTGCAACTCAAAGCTTAAATTTTTTCTTCAATTCCTTCTGCTTGAGAAATTCTGAGCATGTTCTTCCATTTTGACTTCCTTACTCCATGTCTATCTTCATTTCATCAAAATAATTGGCTTTGTGTGCTCAAGCTGCTCTTTGAAATCTTCTATTCAACTCTTTTATTTTGTCATTTCTTCCATTTGCTTTGGCTACTCTCCATTCAAGAGCAAGTTTCAGAGTCTCTTCTGACATCCATTTTGGTCTTTTCCTCCTTTTCTATCTTTTTAATGACTTTTGCTTTCCTCATGGATGATGTTCTTGATGTCATCCCACAATTCCTCTGGCTTTTGGTCATTAGTGTTCAATTCATCTAATCTATTCTTTAGATTGCCTGTAAATTCAGGTGCAATATATTCAAGGTCATTTGGTTCTCATGGACTTGTTTTAATTGTATTCAACTTCAAGTTGTACTTGCATTTGAGCAGTTGATGGTCTGTTGCACCATCAGCTCCTGGCCTTATTTTGGCTGAAGATATTGAGCTTTTCCATCGCCTCTTTCCACAGATGTTGTCAATGTGATTCTTGTGTATTCCATATGGCAAAATCCTTGTGTATAGCTGCCATTTATGTTGTTGGGAAAAGGTATTTGCAATGAATAAGTTGTTGGTCTTTCAAAATTCTATCATGTGATTCCCAGTGTTATTTCTATCACCAAGGCCAAGTTTTCCAACTATCAGTAATTCTTCTTTATTTCCCACTTTTGCTTTCCAATCACCAGTGATAATTAGCACATCTTGATTGCATATTTTGTCAATTTCAGACTGTAGAAGTTGGTAAAAGTCTTCAACTTCCTCATCTTTGGCTTTGGTGGTTGGTCTGTAAATTTGAATAATAGTAGTATTAACTACCTTTCCTTGTAGGTGTATGGATATTATCCTATCATTGATAGCATTGTACTTCAGGACAGATCATGAAACATTTTTTTTGATGATGAATGCCATGCCATTCTTCTTCAATTTGTCATTCTTGGCTTAGTAGATCACATGGTTGTCTGATTCAAAATAACTACAACCAGTCCATTTCAGCTCACTAATGCCTAGGATATCAATCTTTATGCATTCCATTTCATTTTTGAGAACTTCCAATTTTCCTAGATTCATAATTTGTATATTCCAAGTTCCAAATATTATTGGATGTTTGCAGCTGTTTCTTTTCATGGTGAGTCTTGCCACATCAGAAAATGGAGATCGTGAAAGCTCTTCTTTTTCTTTATCATTAGCATCGGCTCTACTCTGATGAGGCAGCTCTTTCCCAGTCATATCTTCAGTGTTCTCCAACCTGAGGAGGTCTTCTTCTATTGCTTCATCAAACAATGTTTCTGGTTTATTCATAAATTTGTCCAGTAATATATCAGACAGTGTTTCACTGCTATTCATAAGGTTTTCACTGTCCAATTATTTGAAAAGTGGATGGCCTCTTCTTTCTTCTAGGTCTGTCTCAGTCTGGAAGCTTGAGTGAAACCCAAGCACCATGGGCAACCCTGCTGGAGTTTGAAACACTGGTGGCACAGCCTCCAGCCTCATAGAAACACACATTAGCTGTTAGAGAGATATAAATCAAAACAATAATGAGATACCATTTTACCCCAACATTAATTGTTGTTGTTGTTGTGTACCATCTAGTCAGTCTGACTCAAAATGACCCCTCATTGGGTTTTTGATGCAGTATCACTACAGAAGTAGATTACCCAACCTTCCTTCTGAGGAGTGGCTAGTGAGTTTGAACTGCCAGCCTTCTGGTTAGCAGTCAAGTGCCTTAGCCACTATGCTACTAGAGCTCCTTACCCCAGCATTAATAGCAAATTTCAACAAGACTGAAAATAATAAAAATTGGTGAAGATGTGGAGAGATTGGGACTCTTACACACTGTTGGTGGTACTGTAAAATGATACAACCACTGTGGAAATTGGTATGGCAATTCCTTACAAAGTTGAAAGTGGAAATATCATTTGATCCAGCAACTCCATTACTAGGTATGTACCCTAAAGAAGTTAGAGGTAGGACATGAATAGATATATGCACACCTATGTTCATCACAGCTCTATTCACAATAACAAAGATATGGAGAAACCCTAAATGCCCATTAACTAAGGAATGGGTAAACAAGCTTTGGTACACACATATAATGGAATACTGTGCAACCCTGAAAGACAATGTATAATCTTCAAAACACCACATAACATGGATGAACATGGAGGACATTATGCTGAGATCAATCAAGGAAGGAAAAATATTGTATTAGTTCACTACTGTGCCAGTAGTTTTCAACACCACTGCACAACTGAAATAACCTTCAAGACTCAAGTCAACCTTCTCTGACACCTAAAGAAAAGTTAAATTGCTACTTCCTCCATATTTGCATAGCATTTTGAAATTGCATCATTATAACACATGGTTCATTATAGTAGTAGTATAGTAGTAGTAGTAGTAATAGTAGTAGTAGTAGTAGTAGTATAACTATAGTAATAACACCAATAGTAGTTGTTTCAGTACAAGTAATTTATAGTAAATTGCAGCAGTACTGCCACTGTACATTTGCTGATGGGGCATGACTCAAAATGGGAAGAAAACTGCAAACATCCATTAATAATCAGAATGTGGAATGTATGGAATATGAAACTAGGAAAATTGGAAGTTGTTAAAAGTGAAATGGAATGCATAAAGATTGATACTCTAGACATTAGTGACCGGAACTGGACATTTTGAATATGTTCTACTATGCCAGGAATGACAGACTGAAGAGGAATGATGTCGCATTCACTGTCACAAGAATGTTTCAGGATCTATCATACAGTACAATTTTATAAATGATAGAATAACATCCATAAGACTACAAGGAAGACTAGTTAATACTACTATTGTTCAAATATGTGCACCAACCACTAAGGCTAAAGGTGAAGGAACTGAAGATTTTTACCAACTTCTGCAGTCTGAAATTGACCAAACATGCAATCAAGATATATTGATTTCAATCATTGGTGATTGGAATGTGATAGTTGGAAAATATGGCAAGAGATCAAATGATAGAATTTTCTTAGACCACCAACTTATTCATTGCAAATACCTTTTTTCAACAACATAAATTGTGTCTATACACATTGACCTCACCAGGTGGAATTCAAAGGACTCAAATCAATTATATCTGTGGAAAGAGATGAGGGAAAAGCTCAATATCTTCAGCCAAAAGAAGGCCATGAGATGACTGTGGAAAAGACCATCAAATGCTCATATGCAAGTTCAAGTTTAAGTGGAAAAAATTAAAACAAGGAAACCAAGTCCAGGAAAGCCAAAATACTACCTTGATTATATCCCATCTGAATTTAGAGGCCATCTGAAAAATAGAATGATGCATTGAACACCAATGACCAAAGACCAGACAAGTTGTGGGATGACATCAAGAACATCATACCTGAAGAAAGCAAAAGATCATTTAAAAGATAGGAAAGGAAGAAAAGACCAAAACAAATGTCAGAAGAGGCTCTGAAACTTGCTCTTGAAAGGAGAGTAGCTAAAGCAAATGGAAGAAATGACAAGATGAAAGAGTTGAACATATTTCAAAGAGCAGCTTGAGAATACAAAGTCATTTACTATAATGAAATGTGAAAATATCTGGAGTTAGAAATCCAAAAGGGAAGAATATGTTTGTCATTTCTCAAGCTGAAAGAACTGAAGAAAAAATTCAAGCCTTGTGTTGCAATATTGGAAGATTCTATGAGCAAAATATTAAATGATAAAATAAGCATTAAAAGAAGATAGAAGGAATACACAGAGCCACTGTACCAAGAAGAATTGGTTGATGTTCATCTATTTCAGGAAGTGGCATATGATCTAGAACCAATGGTGCTGAAGGAAGAAATTGAAGCTGCAATGAAAGAATTAGAGGAAAACAAATCTCCAAGAATTGATGGAATAACTACTGAGATGTTCATAAAAATGGATGCCCTGCAAGAAGAATTACTCATCTATACCAAATAATCTGGAAGACAGCTACCTGGTGAACTAACTGGAAGAGATCCATATTTGAACCTATTTAAAAGAAATGTGGAAATTATCTAACAGAATATGGAAATTATTAAACAATATCATTAATATCACACACAAGTAAAATTTTGCTGAGGATAATTCAATAATGGTTGCAGCAGTATATTGACAGGTAACTTCCAGAAATGCAAACTGGATTCAGAAGAGGATGTGGAACAAGTGATATTATTGCTGATGTCAGAAGTATCTTGGCTAAAATCATAGATTACCAAAAAGATGTTTACTTGTGTTTTATTGAGTATGGAGAAGCATTCAACTATGTGGATCATAACAAGTTATTGATAGCATTGAGAAAAATGGGAATTACAAAGCACTTAATTGTACTCATGAAGAACCTGTTCAGAGACCAGAAAGCTGTTGTTCAAACAGCGGGAGTGTATACTGCATGGTTCAAAATCAGGAAGAATGTGCATTAGTGTTGTATCCTTTCACTATATTTATTTGATCTGTATGCTGAGCAAATTATCTGAGAAGTTGGACTATATGGAAAGAATGCAGCATCAAAATTGGAGGAAAACTCATTAACCATCTGCAATATAAACACTACACAACGATGCTTGTTGAAAGTGAATGTTACTTGAAGCACTTACAGATGAAGATTAAAGACTACATTCTGCAGTATGCATTACATCTCAACATACAGAAAATGAAATGTGGGATTTTCAGGAAGATGGTGGAATAGGCAGACAAACTACACCAAACTACTTCAACAAAGAAAAGAGAAACCAATTGACCCAAATAGAGAAGATAATTCTGAAGCCCTGGACTTTGAAAAGAAGTAGACAGAAGTGGATTAGGCACCACCTAGTGGAAAAATCTGAATGAAAACAGTGAGTACAGAGAAGAATGGAGCTACAGACTGTCAGCAACTCAGACAGCACCAACAGGCTGAATATTTTCAAGTGGTGTTGGGACCTGATAATTGAACTAAAGATCAGGCCTAGTTGCCAAGGGCTGCAGGGACAATTGTGCAGGTGGATGATGATTCAGAAGGGAAACAGCAAAGAGGGAGACAACTTTTGGACTTTTGGCTGTCTGAAAGGTGTAGCCATTTAGATTGTTTACAAGTGCCAGCCATTTTGAATATTTAAAGTGACAGCATTCTCACTTGGATACCAGGGACTTAAGAATAGGCTGTGCTTGACAAGAACAGCAGGGAAATATGAGAGGCTGGCAATGGGAGAGGAGACAGATGGTGAGCATATAAGTGCGTCTGACAGGTGAATAGAGGAGCACAGTACCCTGCTTAGATAACATCCAAAGAAAACAAAAATCTTGGGAAAATCACTCCACCATTCAATAACCAATTAAATATAAAAACAAAATATCACAATGTCTTGGAGACAACAGAGCATCCATCACAGACTACATAAAGAAACAAGATAAAACAGGAGAAACAAGGGACCAGAATGCAGACAAAGAACACATCCCTGAGCAAGAAGCAGCATAGGAACTCCCTAATAAGGAGTTCAAAAGATTTGTATTTAGGTAACTTCAACAGATTGAGTGACCAATCAAGGAAAACACTGAAAAATTGAGGAAAACATAGAGAAAACCCTAGAATTTTGAAAGGCAAAGGAAGAACAAACTGACAAAATAAATGAAAAATTATAAATGATACAAAATCTACATGTAGAAATCCAGAAAATTAATCCTAAATTTTCAGAAATAGAACATTGAACAGGTAAAAGAGTAGAATGGAATCAATGGAAGACATAATTAGTGAAATTGAAGACAAACACCTCAATACTTCTTTGGAAAGGGGTCAATCAGACAAAAGATAAAAACAAAATGAAGAAAGCCTAAGGTTCATGTGGGATACCATCAAAAGGAATAACTCATGTGTAATCAGAATTCCAGAACAAGAAGAGAAAATTGTCAAAGATTTGTTGCAAAAGAATTTCCCTGGTATGATGAAAGATGAGAATATTTCCATTCAATAAGTACAATGAACCCCAACCAGGATAGACCCCAAAAGAAAATCACCCAGACATAGCATTATGAAACTCACCCAAACCAAAGTCAAAGAAAGAATATTGAAAGCAGCATAGGAAAAATGAAAAGTTACCTACAAGGGACATACAATAAGACTAAGCTCATATTTCTTGGCAGAAACCATGTAGTGTAGGCAAAAAGACAATGGGATAGTATATATAAAACCCTGAAAGAAAGAAAGAAAGAAAAATTCCAGTCAAGCAAAGTTGTCCCTCAAGTATGATGGTGACATTAGGACATTTCCAGATAAGCAGAAATTAAATGATTTCTTAAAACCAGAACAAACTTACAAGAGATGCTAAAGGAATTCCTTTAGATGGAGAACCAACAACAGCAAACAACTGACCATTAATACACATGATGACATAACCCAGAAACCAACCCTATTATGGAAGTATCCAAAGTAAATAAGTCTACCAGATTATAACAGGGAATCAGAGACATCAATTGACAAATGAGGACAACTACCAACTGAAAAGGGACTAAATTGTCTAGATACAGAATTTCTAAATGGTAGAGATGTCAAGACAACTACAAGATAGAATGGATTGTTCTAAACTTGGGAAGATAATTATAAATGACAGCATAACCTCCAAAAACAAAAAGATAAACCTTCACATCAAAATTTTTTAAAAAAAGGGGACAAAAACATTTAGCAAATACTAAAACAATAGCAACAAAGGAAGTGATAACATGATTCTTAAAAAAAAAAACTCAGCACAGAAAATTATATGGAACAAAGAAATCAGCAACACCACAAACAAGCACATAAAACAATAACAGCAACAAATTTATACTTGATAATTATACTGAATGTCAATGGATTAAAAGCACTGTTCAAGAGATGGAGAATTGCAGACTGGAGAAAAAAAAAATATAACCCATCAATCTGCTGTCTATAAGACATATATCGTAGATCTTAAAAATCAAAGGTTGAAAAAAGATGTATCAGGCAAATGGCAACAGTGAAAGAGCAGGAGTAGAAATATTAATGACTGATATAATTGACTTTAAAACAAAAACCACAATAAGAGACAAGGAAGGGCATTACACAATGATTAAAGGATCAATTGATAACAATAATAAATATCTATGGACACAATGAAAAAGCCTCAAAATACATAAACCAGATTCTAAAAGAACTGAAAAGACAAATAGATGATTCTACAGTCATAGGAGACATTAATACACCACTTTCAATCACAGAACAACTGGAAAGAAACTCAACAAAGATGCTGAAGAACTAAACAATACAATCCACCAACTTGATCTTATATACATCTACAGAGCACTTCACCCAACAACAGGACAATATACATTATTTTCCAGTGTACATGGAACATTCTCTAGGATAGGCCACAGTTAGGCCACAAAGCAAGCCTCAATAAATTCAAAAACACTGAAATACTGTAAAGCATCTTCTCAGATCACAATGCTGTAAACTTAGAAATCAACAA
>NW_006921750.1:2185176-2206732 GCF_000298275.1 Orycteropus afer afer | reverse complement strand
TTGAACCTCCAGCCTTCTGGTTAGCAATCAAATGCCTTAGCCACTATGCTAACAGAGCTCCTAAGAAATGAATTGGGCAACACCAAAACAGAACCAACAGAAATTAAAAGGATAATGTCAAGATATTGTGAAAAACTGTACTCCAACAAATTTGAAAATCTAGAAGAAATGAATAGATTTCTAGAAGCATACTATTTACTTAAACTAACACAGACTGAGGTGGACAAGTTGAACAGATCCATAACAAATGAAGAAATTGAACAGGTCATAAAAAATTACCTACAAACAAATGCCCTGGCCTAGACAGTTAGACTGGCAAATTATACCCAACGTTCAGAGAACTGACACCAATCCTACTCAAACTATTCCATAACATAGAAAGAGACAGAATCCTCTCAAATTCATTTTATAAAGCAAGCATAACCATGATTCCAAAACCAGGCTAAAACATCACTAAATAGGAAAACTACAGACCAATATCCCTCAAGAATATAGATGCAAAAGTCTTCAAAAAAATTTTAGCAACAGACCTAACAACATACCCAAAAAATAATACATTCTGACCAAGTGAGGTTCATACCAGGTATGCAAGGATGATTAAACATTAGAAAAACAATAAACATAATCCATCACATAAGCAAAATAAAGGAAAAGAATCATATGATCAGATCCATAGATACAGAAAAGTCATTTGATAAAATCCAGCACCCATTCATGATAAAAAAAAAAAAAAGAAAAGAAAAAATCTCTAAGACAAATAGGCATAGATGGAAATTCTTCAACATAATAAAGGGCATATATGTAAAACCAACAGCCCAAATTATTCTCAATGGAGAGAGATTGAAACCATTCCTCTAGTGAACAGAAATAAGACAAGGATGCCCTCTACCTCCACTTCTATTCAACATTGTATTGGAAGTCCTAGCCAAGGTAGTAAGGAAAGAAAGAGAAATCAAAGACATTCAAATTGGTGAGGAAGTCAAACTATCCCTGTTTGCTGATAATATGATCCTATACATAGAAAATCCAAGAGACTCAGTTAAAAATAATTAATTAATTAAATAAATAAAAACTACTGGAACTAACTGAGAGATTTAGCATAGTGGTGGGATACAAGATCAACATATAAAAATCAATTGAATCCTCAATAACATTACAACCAAAAATAATAATAAAATACTTGAGAATAAATCTTACTAGGGACACAAAAGACCTGTACATAAAAACTACAAATCACTACTCCAAGAAACCATAAGAGATCTACATAAATGGAAGAGCATGCAATGCTTATGGATAGGAAGATTGAACATTGTGAAAATGTCAATACTACCCAAAGCAATTTATATAGTCAATGCAATCGCAATCCAGATCCCATCAACATTCTTTAAGAATATTGAAAAAATAATCACTAACTTTATATGGAAAGGAAAGAGACTTCAGATAAGCAAAGTATATTGAAGACCAACAAAGTAGGAGGCTTCACATTCCCAGAACTCAAAACCTACTATAGATCCACAGTAGTCAAAATTGCCTGGTATTGGAAAAACAGACACACAGACCAGTGGAAGAGTACTGATAACTCAGAAATAGATCCATCAATCTATGGTCAGCTGATCTTTGACAAAGGGCCTAAATCCATTAAATAAGAAAGAGAATGTTTGTTTAATAAATGGTGCTGGCAAAACTGGATACCCATTTGCAGAAAAAATGAAACAAGATCTGTACCTCACACCATGCACAAAAACTACATCCAGCTGGATCAAAGACTTAAATGTGAAACCTAAAACTATAAAGTTCCTCAGGGAAAAAGTAGGGACAAATTTAGAAGCCCTAATTTATGGCATAAATAGACTTGAGCATAACCCAAAATAAACAAACAACAGAAAATAAACTGAATGAATGGGACTTTCTAAAAATTACATTTTATGTGCTTCCAAAGACTTCTCCAAAAGAGTCAAAAGAGAACCTACAAATTGGGGGAAAATATTCAGCAATGACATATCTGACAAGGGACTTATCTCTAAAATTTATAGAAAACTCCAATACCTCAGCAACAAAAAGACAAACAGTCCAATTCAAAAACAGGCCGAAGACATAAAAGACACTTCACCAAAGAGGATATTCAGATGGCAAGCAAATACATGAAGAAATGCTCACAATCATTAGCCATCAGAGAGATGCAAATCAAAACAGCAATGAAATACCATCTTCCCCAACAGTAGTAGCAAAATTCAACAAGACAGAGAATAACAAATGTTGGTAAGGATGGGAGAGATTAGGACTCTCATACACTACTGGTGGGACTGTTAAATGATATAACCACTGTGGAAAGCAGTATGGCAATTCCCTAAAAAGCTGGAATTAGAAATACTATTTGACCCAGCAATCCCATTACTAGATACATATCCTAAAGAAGTGAAATCCAGGATGACAACAGATATATGCACACCTATGTTCATCACAACACTATTTATAACAGCAAAAAGAAGGAAACAGTCTAGGTGCCCACCAACAGATGTATGGATAACGAAGCAATGGAATATTATGCAACACTAAAGAATAATGTAGAATCTGCAAAACACTGTATAACGTGGATGAACTCTGAAGACATTATCTGAGTGAAATAAGTCAATCACAGAAGGACAAATATAGTATTAATTAATTATTTCAAAAAGTCAAGGAAAGGTTTATATATGGAAGGAAACTTTCTTTGTTGGTTACCGGTGGTGGGAGGGGAGGGAACACTACAAAAAAAAAAAAAAAAAAAAAAAAAACATTGACCCATGTCACTTCAGTTTTGTGTATTGAGCTATACATAAATTATATTTCAGTAAAATTTATTTACAAAAATCATTAAATAAATAAAATGAAATCCTCACAACTGGACCAGTAAGTATCATCACAATAAATGGAGAAAAGATTGAAGTTATCAAAGATTTCATTTTACTTGGATCCACAATCTACACACCACTTGAAGTCACAGTCAAGAAATCATATGTCATAGTGCCCTGGAAAAATCTGTTGCAAAAGATCTCTTTAAAGTGCTGAAGAGCAAAGATGTCACTTTGGGGACTAGGTGCACCTAACCCAATCTATGGTGTTTTGAATTACTTCATATGTATCTGGAAGCCACAAAATGAATAAAGAAGACCAAAAAAGAGTTTATGCTTTTGAATTGTGGTGTTGGTGAAGAATACTACTGAAATGCTTCTTGGAAGCAAGAATGGTCAGACTTCATCTCACCTATTTTGGTCATGTTGTCAAAAGGGATCATTCCATGGAGAAGGATATTATACTTGGGATAGTAAATTGTAAGTGAAAAAGGGGAACATCCTCAACAAGATGGATTGACATAGCGGTTGCAACAAAGAGCTCAAATACAGCAAGGATTCTGAGGATGGCACAGGACTGGGCAGTGTTTAGTTCTGTTTTACCTAGGATTGCTATGAGTTTGAGCCAACTGGATGGCACCTAACAACCAAACAATATCAGTAGTAATAGTAATTGTTATGTATTATCTAAGGCCAGGTACCAAGCACAAATTTAAGCCTCAAAACAAGTTGATAAGAATAAACCTGTTGCTTTCAAACTGATTCCAATAGATAAGAATAGTATGCTTATATATATAAGGAAATACATTTTAGAAAAAATCCTAGGTCCAAAGCTTGTAACTTAACGTGTCTCTTGTCTTTCAGGTGTCTAGGCATGTTCACATGATATGGGCAGAGGACTTGAATGAGCCAGAAAGGGAGGGCTAAACAGAGTAGGCAAGATTCTTGACACACAAGCTTAGAAGTAGCATTCTGTCCTTTCCTCCACATCCTGTTTGCCAAAGAAAATCACAATGCCAACCCATAGTCCAAATGGAATAGGATTAGATTATCGTAACACAAGAAGCATAGACAACATTAATGAAGACGACCAATGCAATTAATACCTCAATTCCTGATTCTTTTGTCCTGTTTGCATATTAGATTGAGCACTTAACTTCTTGCCTGGACATTTGTTTAACATTTTAACTTTTTTGTGTGTGCAAAGGGGAGATTACAATACTTGTCCCATTAACAAGGCTAATTGAATGAGTTGTTTATAAATCCATTTATTTGATTAACTTTTATTGAGTTCCTATGTTGTTCTACTCAAATCTTTTTAAAGTTGACTCTTCTAAATATATGCAAATTTATGATGATATTTATTAAGAGGTTTAAAAACATTTCTAAACTTAGAGTTTGTATATTTATTTAAAGGCAGGAGAAAATAATCTCAAGTATTGTTGAAATCCTCAGAGCAGAGCTATATAAATTCTAAGCATCAGTCATGAAAATTCATGAGAAAATATTAGCAAAAACATGAATTTTTTAATCATATCATGAACTAAATCAAATAATCTATATTGAAAAAGTCCAAATTAACATGATCAAATAAATATCATTAGATAAATGTACATTCTAAGAAATTATTTTTAATCTCTAAAGCTAACTGTAGAAATAAAAGATAAATTAATTCAATGAGAAAATTCTTAATGTGAAAGACACTGAAATAATAATTTCATAATAAAAATTAAAAATGAAAACTCATTTAGTAACTCCCTGCCATGAAGTCAGATCTAACTCACAGTGACCCCTCCTTGGGTTTCCTAGGTGGTATCACTACGGAAGTAGATTGCCCAATCTTCCTTCCAAGGAGTGTCTGGTGGGTTTGAACCACCAGCCTTCTGGTTAACAATCAAATGACTTAGGCTCTATGCTATCAGTTATCCAATTTAAAGCAAATTTATTGATAACCTATCATGCGCTTTATTGTTGTTATGTGCCATCGATCTGTCTCTGACTCATATTAACCTTATGTACAACAGAACAAAACACTGCCTAGTCCTGTGCCACCCTCACAATCCCTACTAAACCTGAGCCCATTACTTCAGCCACCCTATCAATCTATCTTCTTGAGGACCTTCCCATCTTTCAGTGACCCTCCACTTTACCAAGCATGATATCCTTCTCCAGAGAATGGTCCCTTCTGACAGCATAACCAAAGTAGGTGAGACGAAGTCTGGCCACCCTCGCTTCTAAGAAGTATTCCAGCTGCACTTTGTCCAGGACAGATTTGTTAGTGCTTTTAGCACTCCATGGTTCTTTGAGTATTCTTCACCAACAGCACAACTCAATAGCACCAACACTTCTTTGGTCTTCCTTATTCATTATCCAGCTCTCAAATGCATAGGAGGAAATAGAAAATACTGTGGCTTGGGTTTGGTGCATCTTAGTCTTCAAGGAGTTATCTTTATTCTTTAGTGCTTGAAAGAGGTCTTTTGCAACAGATTTGCCCAATGCAATATGTCTTCTGATGTTTTGACTGCTGCTTCCATTGGCATTGATTGTAGAACAGGTAATATGAAGTCTTTGACAACTTCCATCTTTTCTCCATCTATCATGCTGCTGCTTATTGGTCCAGTTGTGAGGATTTTTGTTTTCTTTATATTGAGGTGTAATCCATACTATAGGCTGTAGTCATTAAACTTCATTAGCAAGTGCTCCAAGTCATCCTTACCCTCAGCAAGCAAAGTTGTGTCGTCTGTGTATTTCAGGTTGTTAATGAACCTTCCTCTAATCCTGAAGCCACATTCCTCTTTATATAATCCAGCTTCTCGGGTTATTTGTTCAGCATACATATTAAATAAGTATGGTGAAAGGATACAACCCTGACACACTCCCTTCTTGACTTTAAACCATCCAGTATCCCCTTGTTCTGTTCAAAATACAGCCTCCTGGTCTTTGTACAGGTTCCTCATGAGTACAATTAAGTGTTCTGGAATTCCCATTCTTCTCAATGTTATCCATAATTTGTTATGGTCCACACAATAGAATGTCTCTGCATAGTCAGTAAAACATAAGTAAACATCTTTCTGGTATTCTTTATTTTCAGCCAAGATCCATCTGACATCAGGTATTGTATTGCTTGTTCCACATCCTCTTCTGAATCCAGTTTGCATTTCTGGAAGTTCTCTGTCAATATACTGCTACAACCATTTTTGAAATATCTTCAGTAAGATGCTACTTGTGTGCGATATTAATGATATTGTTAGATAATTTCCACATTCTGTGGTATCACCTTTCTTTGGAATGGGTACAAATATGGATTTCTTTCAGTCAGTTGGCCAGGTAGCTGTCTTCCAAATCTCTTGGAATAGCCAAGTGAGTGCCTCCAACACAGCATCCCTTTGTTGAAACATCTCAATGGGTATTCCATCAATTCCTGGAGCCTTGTTCATCAGCAATTCCTTCAGTGCAACTTTGAATTCTTCCTTCAACACCATTGGTTCTTGATCGTATGCCACCTCCTGAAATGGGTGATCATCTACTAATTCTTTTTGGTATAGTAACTGTGTATTCCATCCATCTCCTTTTGATGTTTCCTGTATCATTCGAGATATTGCCCATGGCGTCTTTCAATATTGCAATTTTTGGTTTAAATTTTTCCTCAGCTCTTTCAGCTTGAGAAATATGAAGTGTGTTCTTCCCTCTTAGTTTTCTAACTCCAGGTCTTTGCACATTTCATTATAATAATTGACTTTGTCTTCTCAAGCTGTTTTTTGAAATCTTCAGCTCTTTGATCTTGTCATTTCTTTCATTTACTTTTGCTACTCTCCATTCAAGGGAAAGTTCCAGAGTCTCTTCTGACATACTTTTTGGTCTTTTCTTAATTTCTTGTCTTTTTAATGACATTTTGCTTTCTTCGTGGATAATGTTCTTGATGTCATCCCCCAATTCCTCTGGTTTTCAGGCATTGGTGTTATCATCCAAACCTGGTAATATTTGTGAGTGAAAGGAAGTATTGTAATTAATTCACTGGGATGACAGGCATAAATAGGCAATATCCAGTGCACATCAGTAAGTATTGTCCTCAGTCTGAAGAGATAGTCTTGGAAGGAAATAAAATTATGGCAGTGATTTCTTAACATTTCTCATTGAAATTCTTCTGTCTCAAATGGGAGGCATTCCATAAATGAAGATACTATTTAAAGATGGTCTTCTGACTCAATCCATTTCATATAATCTCAACATGAAATTGAGAAAGTAGGAATAGGAAATTCATAGAGGATTATAAAATTTCCAAAATGAAATCTCAGATTTAAAAATCATGGCTGGATGAGGTCTTCAGCTGTGGTGTTTACATGTGGAATTGACTAGAAGAAAATAGACTTGTAGTTTGCTAAGTTTTGTCAAAAGATCAGTTAATGTATCCTACAAAATCCTACATAAGATTATGGTTTCATAGTGTTAATGTTTTAATGTAATTTATTTGTTTGACAGAGTTTTGTATTCATGGTTTAATCAAACATAATTATAATTCTGAACTAAATCTAAATATTAGAATGAAGGTTTTATTTTATGGGAAAAGATAAGCCTTTAGAACATTTTATATGCTTGGTCACATGTATTAGCCCCTTTATTCCTTAAAGTTCTATTTCTTTACTCAATTGCTTGCACTTTTGAGGGTAATGAGGACAATGCTATAATTACTTATATTAAAGTGTAATGAGCTTGATTGGGAAAAATGTCATCTCTCCTGTAGTGCCCATGCTAGTTTTCTCTAGCATATTAGTGCCTGGAAAACTAGGTGCAGTAGTTTGAAATGGGGATTCTGGTGTTCTGAACAACTCATTAAGTCAGAGTATGCCAATCTCAGGGGAGTAGGATTAGAAATGAGAAAGGAGCAGTACAATTACCTGGAGGAGGGAAAAATAACAAAAACAGGTGAACCTGCCCTGGGGGAGCACTGACTAGCAGGCAAGAAAGGCCATCAGAGACCTCCCTGGAGCAGTGGAGAGAAAGCACTACACCAGAGAACCTGCAGCCACTCCACAGATTTACCTTCAGCACCTGTTTTATTGGTAAACTTGGGACCACTGAGTGGGAGCAGAGATCTCTCTGGCTCCAGTACTGCTAAAGAGTGAGCAGAGAGAACATTAGCGCCACCTGTGGTCTGACCCTGGGAAGAACTTCTGTCATGGATCACAGATAAGGGCAGTTATCCTAGGCCACCTTTTTGGCTTAGAAGGGCCTGGAGAGTGCAGTTTTTGAGTGTGTCTGAACCTTGTGGAAAGTGGCAGCTCCCTAACAATTGTATTCTTTGCTGAACTTGAGCAGTGGGTCTGTGAGTAACAGTATAATGTCATCATTAGCAGCCTGCTCAAAGCCCTAGAATCCAAACTGGCATGTTGGACCTTTTCTTCATTCTCTCTTTTCCTCCCACTTCCTCCACCTCTACCCTGCCTCATCCAATAGGAAAAAATACTTTCAGCCACTATAATACCAGCCAGCTTGAGTCCTAAACTCCCTATATGAAAAACAGAGACCTGTATCCATATTCCACACAGAGATTCCATCATCACAAAGAAAACTGCAGAGCAACCCAGTGCACCTGAATTAGTAGCCAATAAATAAATAAATAAATAAAATACATCAGTTCCACCTTTTGAAAACATTAAATCATAAAATCAAGACAAAACAAATCAATACACAACTAATAATTAAAGACAACCTCAAAATGTCAAGGAAACAACAGGTAAACTCAAATAAAAAATAAATAAATAAATAAATAAATAAAAAAAGGATAAAACATTAGAAGTAAAATCCCAAACAAAAGTCTCATTAAACATGCAGGAAGAGGAGGCAATAGAATTATCCAAGAAGGAATTTAGAAATACGTTTGTAGAACTCTACAAGAGCCTCAGGAAACCCTAACAGAAGCAAGGAAAACACAGACAGTTCCTTGGAAAAACTCAGGAAAACCATTCAAGAACAAAATAACAAGATTAATGCACAATCAGAACTCATACAAAAACAGCAGTTAGAAATCCAGAAGATGAATACCAAAATTACAGAATTACACAATACAGTGGAAGCACAAAAGTGTAGGATAGAACTGGCTGAAGACTGTATTTCCCAACTAAAAGACAAATCCCTGGACACCAGACTATATGAAGAAAACTCAGGAAAAAAAGAAAGATTTAAGAGAAATGAACCTAAGAGTTATATGGGATAACATGAAAAGAAACAGCATACACCTCAATGGAATTCCAGAACAAGAAGAGGTGAAGAAAATCACTGAGAAAATTGTGGAAAACCTACTAACAGAAAATTTTCCCCATATCATGAAGGAAGAAAAGATATTTGTCCAATAAGTTCATAGAACCCCATACAGGATAGATCCCAAGAGAAAAACACCTATGCATATCATAATCAAACTCTCCAAAGACAAAGACAAAGAAATAATTTTGCAAGCTGCCCAGGACAAAAGAAATATTACTTACAATAACCAGTTAGGCTGAGCTCAGGTTACTCAGTAGAAACCATATAGGCAAGAAGGCAATGGGATAACATATATAAAACACCAAAAGAAAAGAACTTCCAACCAAGAATCCTATATCCAGCCAAATTGTCCATCAGATATGAGAGCAAAATCAAGGCTTTCTCAGACAAAGAGAAATTAAGGGATTTTGTGAAAACTAGACCAACCCTACAAGAAATGCTTAAGGAAGTCCTTCCAATAGAGAACCCACAACAGAGAACAACAAAATCATGATACATCACACCAACACTAAAACCAAATCAGAAATAGACAATCAAAATAAGACCATAAAACATTGTACACTAAAACCCAAGGAAGCCAATCTGCACATGACAACATCAACTAACCAAATACAGGGAATAAAAGTTGTAAGTAAAACTTCCAAATGTAGAGGAAAACAGGACAATGCCATCATAGAACAGACTGTTCTAAAAATATAGAGACAAGAATTCACTCCAAGGTAACCACAGACAAAATTAACAATTCCCCTCAGCAAATCCATAAGGGAAGAAAACAGATGGGTTTCATAAGCACAAAACCAACAATAAGGAAGAAAAGAGAGGAAGCCCTTGACAACAAAACGAACTCAGCACAGAAAAGTATATGGATCAAGGAAGCTCCAACAACACAATAAAAAAAACACAATAGAATGACAACAATCAAATCATACTTATCACTAATTACACTCAGTGTGGATGGACTGAATGCACCAATCAAGAGAAAGACAGTGGCAGATTGCATAAAAAAAGAAGACCCATCAATATGCTGCCAAAAAGAGACCCTCCTTAGACACAAAGATAAAGCCAAATTAAGAGTTAAGGGGTGGGAAAAAATATGCCAAGCCAATGGTAAACCAAAAAGAGCAGGAGTGGCAATATTAATTTCTGATAAAATAGACTGTAAGGTGAAAAACAACATAAAAGAAAAAGAAGGACACTATAAGGTACTTAAAGGGTCAATTGACCAAGAAGATATTAATGAAACTGGTCCAAAATGTGTGAAGCAAATATCAATTGAATTAAAGGGGATAATACACAGCTCTACAATAGTAGTAGGAGACTTTAACACACCACTTTCAAGGAGGGACAGACAGATCAACTAGAAAAAACTCAACAAAGATACAGAAAAACTCAACAACACAATAAACCTACTTGACCTCATAGACATATACAGACTATTCCACACAACAAAAGCACAATTCTCATTCTTCTCCAGTGCACATGGATCCTTCTCCAGAATGGATGACATGTTAGGATATAAAACAAGCCTCAATAAATTTAAAAAAAAAAAAAAAAAAAACATTGAAATACTGCAAAGCATCTTCTTAGACCACAATGCTATAAAATGAGAAATGAATAATAGGAAGATCAAGGAAAAAATATCAAACATGGAAGTTGAACAATTCCCTGATAAAAATCCACTGGGCAATAGAAGAAACAAAAATTGAAATAAAAAAAAATTCCTAGGAACAAACGAGAATGAAGATACATCATTCCAAAACCTATGGGACACAGCAAAAGCAGTACTCAGATGTCAGTTTATAGCAATAAATGCATTCATCAACAACAAAGAAGAAAGAAACAAAATCAATGCTCTAACACAACAACTCCAACAACTAGAAAAAGAAAAACCAAAGAATCCTACACTATCTAGAAATAAGGAAATAATAAAGATCAGAGCAGAAATAAATGGAATAGAAAACAAACAAACAAACAAAAAAAACAATAGAGAAAATCAACAAAACAAAAGCCTGTTTCTTTGAAATGATTAACAAAATCAACAAACCATTGGCAAACCTAACAAAAGAAAAGAAAGAGTAGATGCAAATTACAAGAATAGTAAATGAAAAGTGTGCAATCACAACAGAATCAACTGAAATAAAAAAAGATACTGACAGAATATTATGAAGAACTGTACTCCAACAGATTTGACAACCTAGAAGAGATGGACAAATTTCTAGAACCACAAGACCTACCTTAAGTATCTGAGTCAGAGATAGAAGACTTGAACAGACCTATAACAAAAGAAGAAATTGAACAGGTCATAAAAAATAAAAACTCCCCACAAAGAAAAGTCCTGACCCTGATGTCTTCACTGGAGAATTTTACCAAATATTCAGAAAAGAGTTGGCACCTGTACTACTTAAACTATTCCAGAACATAGAAAAAGATGGAATACTTCCAAATTCATCTTATGAAGCAGGCATAACAATAATACCATAATCAGGGAAAGACACCACTAAAAAGGAAAACTACAGATCAATATCTCTCATGAACATAGATGCAGAAATCTTCAACAAAATCCTAACCAACAAAATCCAACAACATATCAAAAAAATCCTGACCAAGTAGGATTCAACATAAGAAAAACAATTTTTTTTTTTATTAGTGGATGGTTCAACATGAGAAGAACAATCAATGTAATCCACCACATAAACAGAACAAAATAAAAGAACCCTATGATTATAGCAATCAATGCAGAAAAGGCATTTGATAAAATCCAACACCCGTTCCTGTTCAGAACTCTCAGCAAAATAAGGATAGTTGGGAAATTCTTCAGCATAATAAAAGGCTTGTATGCATAGCCAACAGCCAGCATCATCATTAATGGAGAAAGACTCAAGGCATTCCCCTTACAAACAGGAAACAGACAGAGATGTCTTCTATCACCTCTTCTATGTAACATTATATTGGAAGTTCTGACCAGGACAATAAGGCAAGAAAGAGAAATAAAAGGCATACAAATTGGAAAAGAGGAAGTAAAACTATATTTGTGGATGATATGATTTTGTGCATAGAAAACCAAAGAGACTCAACAAAAAAAAAAAAAAAAAAAAAAACTACTGGAACTAATAGAGAGGTTCAGCAAAGTGGCAGGATACAAGGTCAACATACAAAAATCAGACGGATTCCTCTACACCAACAAAGAGACCTCTGATAAAGAAATAAGGGAAACAATACCATTTACAATAGCTACAAAAAAGATAAAATATCTAGGAATAAACCTTAACAGAGACACAAAAAACCTATACAAAGACAACTATAAAACACTACTACAAGAGACAACAAGGGTTCTACATAATGGAAGAATTTGCCTTGTTCATGGATAGCAAGACTGAATATTGTGAAAATGTCAATACTACCTAAAGCAATCTACACATTTAATGCAATCCCAATCCAGACATCAATAAAATTTTTTAAGGACATGGAAAAACCAATTTCTAACTTGATATCCAAAGGAAAGAGACCTCAGATAAGCACAGCCCTTCTGAAGAAGAACAAAGTAGGAAGTCTCACACTCCCAGATCTGAAAACGTACTATACAGCCACAGTAGTCAAAATAGCACAGTATTGGGGGACTTCCAGTAAGGTGGAGGACTAGGCAGACAAGTGGCACAGACCCTCTTCAACAAAGAAAAGAGAAACCAATTGACAGAGATACAGAAGATAATCCTGGAGCCCTGAGCTTTGAAAAGAACTATAGAGAAGTGGATTGGGCACTGACTACTGGAAAAACCTGAACAAAAACAGTCAGTACAGAGATGGTTGGAGCTGCAGACTGTCAGTTACTCTGACAGGACCAACAGCCTGAATATTTCCAAGTGGTGTTGGGACCTGAGAATTAACCTAAAGTTCAGGCCTGGTCACCAAGGCCTACAGAGATGACTACGCTGGTGGCCTATGACTAGGAAGGGAAACAGCAAGGAGGGAGACAACCTGAGCGGTTGACTTTCTGCTGTCTGGTGGGTGCAACCATTTTGATTGTTTACACGCAGCAGCCATTTTGCATATTTAAAATGATCAAGGGCCCAGCCATTTTGAGTGTGTATAAGTGGCAGCCATTTTGGATATTTAAAGTGACTGAGGGCACAGCCATTTTGAATCTTTACAAGTGGCAAGCATTTTGAATTTTAAAATGATAACATTCTCATTTGGATTCCAGGGACCTAAGAACAGGCTCTGTTTGCCAAGGTTGGCAGGGACATACAGGAGGCTGAAAACAGGAAAGGAGACAGGTGGTGAGTGTATAAGTGCTGTCAACTAGTGAATAGAAGAGGACAGCATAGTACCCTGCTTGTGTAGATAACATAGAAACAAAACAAAGAAAACAAAAATTGTGAGCAAGTCACTCCAACATACAATCACCAATTAAACATAACACAAAAACATCACAATGCCTCAGAGACAACAGAACATCACAGTCCACACAAAGAAGCAAGATAAAGTCTTAGAAACAAGGGAGCAGGATACAGACCCAAAATACATCCCTGAGGAAGACACAGCATGATGAGGAATTCAAAAGAATTATATTTAGATATTGTCAAAGGATTGAGAGACAGATCAAGGAAAACACAGAAAACTCCCTAGAAAAATTTTGGAAGAAAATACAAGAACAAAATGACAAAATAAATGAAAAATTAGAAATGATTCAAAATCTATGGATGGAAATCCAGAAGATTAATACTAAATTGTCAGAAATAGATAACACATTGAAAGGGCAAAGGAGTAGAACTGATGCAGTAGAAGACAGAATTAATGAGATTGAAGACAAATAGCTGAATACTTCTTTGGAAGGGGATCAATCAGAAAAAAGATCAAAACAAAATGAAGAAAGCCTAAGGTTCATGTGGGATAACATCAAAAGGAATAACCTACATGTCATTGGAGTTCCAGAATAGGAAGAGTAAAATAAAACCACTGAGAAAATTGTCCAAGATTTGCTGGAGGAGAACTTCCCTGAAATGATGAAAGATGAGAATATATCCATTCAGGAAGTCCAACAAACCCCAAACAGGATAGACCCCAAAAGAAAATCAAGACTTATCATCATCAAACTCACCAAAACCAAAGACAAAGAAAGAATCATGAGAGTAGCACAGGAAAACTTAGAAGTTGCCTACGAGGGGCCACCAATAAGAATAAGCTTGGATTTCTCAGCAAAATCATGCAAGCGAGAAGACAATGGATGGTATATATAAAACCCTGAAAGAGAAAATTTTCCAACTGAGAATCATGTACCAGCAAAATTGTCCCTAAAATATGATGGTGAAGTTAGGACATTTCTAGATAAGCAGAAACTAAGGGACTTTGTTAAAACCAGACCAGCCTTACAAGAGATGCTAAAGGGAGCCCTTTGGACAGAGAAGCAACAACAGCCAACAACAACTGACCATTAACACACATGATGATAAAACACAGAAACCAACCCAGCTATGGAAGTATTCAAAGTAAATAAGCCTACAAGATTGTAAATAGGGAACCAGAGACATCAACTAACAAATGAGGACAACTACAAACCAAAAAGAGGGAAAAAACTGCATTGTTGCAGAACTTCTAGATGGTAGAGATGTCAAGACAACTACAAGATAGACTTGACTGTTCTAAACTTGAGAAGAAAACTATAAATTACAGGGTAACCTCAAAGAAAAATGATAAACCTTCACATCAAAAAAAAGAGAACCAACAAAAATATTTAGCAAATACTAAAACAATAGCAACAAAAGAAGTAAAAACATGATTCATAAACAAAACGAGCTCAGCATAGAAAATTATATGGAAAAAAGAAATTGACACCATGAAAAAGCACATAACAAAAATGACAGAAAAAAATCATATTTGCCAATAATTACATATCTGGCAAGGGACTTATCTCTAAGATTTATAGAAACTCTAATGCCTCAACACCAAAGGCATTAAAAATCCAATTGAAAAACGTGCAGAAGATAAATAGACACTTCACCAAGGAGGATATTCAGGTGGCCAGCTAATACGTGAAGAGATGCTCATAATCACTGGCCATCAGAAAGATGCAAATCAAAACAACAATGAGATACCGTCTCACCCCAGCACTGATGGCAGAGTTCAACAAGACAGAAAATAACAAATTCTGATGGGGATGTGGAGAGATTGAGACTCTCATACACTGCTGGTGGGACTGTGAAGTGATACAACCACTGTGGAAAGCAATATGGCAATTCCTTACAAAGCTGGAATCAGAGATATCATTTAACCCAGCAATCCCATTACTAGGAATATATATCCTAGAGAGGTGAGAACCAGGACAGGAACAGGCATATGCACATTCATGTTCATCATAGCACTATTTACAATAACAAAAAGATGGAAACAACCTCCATGCCCTTCAGTGGAAGAGTGGATGACCAAACTATGGTACATACACATAATGAAATGATAAAGAATAATGTAGAGTCTGCAAAACACTGCATAATATGGATGAACTTGGAGGACATTATGCTGAGTGAAATAAGTCAATCACAGGACAAACATAGTATTAGTTCATTGTTGTGGAAGGTCAAGGAAAAGTTTATATATGGAGGGAAAGTTTCTTTGTTTGTTCCCAGGGGTGGGAGGAGGGGAGGGAATACTGCAAAAAAAGTATTGACCCATGTCACTTTAGTTTTGTGTATTTCACTGTACATAAATTATATTTCAATAAAATGCATTAAGAAAAATAATAGTAATAAAAATGCATGGTATTGGTACACTGATAGACAGAGAGTCCAATGGAACAGAATCAAAAGTCCAGAAATAGACCCATCCATCTATGGACACTTAATCTTTGACAAAGATTCAAAACCCACTAAATGGGGAAGAGAACACCTCTTTAACAAATGGTGCTGGCAAAACTGGATATCCACTTGCAGAAAAATGAAACAAGACCCATTCCTCACCCCATACACAAAAACAAACTCAACCTGGGATCAAAGACTTAAATGTAAAACCCCAAACTATAAAATTCATCAAAGACAAAGTAGGGGCAAATATAGGAGCCCTAATTTATGGCATAAGTAGACTATGAAACATAACCCAGAATGTACAGGAGATAGAAGAGAACCTAGATGACTGGGACCTTTTAAAATTAAATTCTTATGCTCATCAAAAGACTTCATCAAAAGGGTAAAAAGAGAATCTACAGAGTCAGAGAAAATATTTGCCTGTGACATACCTGACAAAGAGTTTATCTCCAAAACAGAAAGCTTCAACACCTCAACATCAAAAAGACAAACAAACCACTTCAAAAATGGGTAAAAGACTTGAAGAGACACTTCACTGAAGATGCTATGCTGGCAGCCAACAAACACATGAGGAATTGCTCAGGATAATTAGTCATTAGAGAGATGCAAATCAAAACAATGATGAGATATCATCTCACCCCAGCAATGATAGCAAAGTTCAACAGGACAGAAAATAACAAATGCTGATGAGGTTGTGGAGAGATTGGACCTCTCCTACAATTTGGTAAGGAAGATGTCAAATTATCCTTATTTGCATATGATATGATCCTATACATAGAAAATCCAAGAGACTCAGCCAGAAAACTATTAGAACTTACTGAAAAATTTAGCATAGTGGTGGGATACAAGATCAACATACAAAAATCAGTTGTATCACTCTATACTAGCAACAAAGTCTCTGAAAAGGAAATGGGGAAACCAATACCATTTATAATAGCTATAAAAAAGGTAAAATACTCTTGAATAAATCTTACCAGGAACACAAAATTCTTATACAAAGAAAACTACTTCAAGAAACTATAAGATATCTACATAAATGGAAGAACATACCATGCTCATGGATAGGAAGATTGAACAATGTGAAAATGTCGATAGTACCCAAAGCAATCTGTATATTCAGTGCAATCCTGATGCAGCTTCTATCAACATTCTTTAAAGAAATGGAAAAAAACAATTATTAATTTTACATGGAAAGGAAGGAGACCTTGGATAAGCAAAGCACTACTGAATAAGAAAAGCAAAGTAGGATGTCTCACACTCCCAGATCTCAAAACCTACTATACAGCCATAGTAGTCAAAATAGACTGGTATTAGTATAATGACAAACACATAGTCTAGTGGAACAGAATTGCCAACCTCCATTAACATCTGCTGATTTTTGACAAAGGGCCAAAATCCACTAAATGGGGAAGCAATGGTCTGTTTAACAAATTGTTCTGGCAAAACTGGACATCCTGTTGCAGAAAAATGAAACAAGATCCATACCTCACATCATGCACAAAACTAACTCCAGAGGGGTTAAAGAGCTAAATATGAAACCTAAAACTATAAAGTTCCTCAAAGAAAAAAATAAGGGCAAACTTAGAAGCCCTAATATATGGCATAAATAGACTATCAAGCAAAACCAATGACACACAAAGAGCAAAAGGCAAACTAGATGATTGGGGCCTTCTAAAAAATAAATTGGTTTGTGTATCAAAGGATTTCTCCAAAAAAGTAAAAAGATAATCTACAGAACTGGAAAAAATATTTGGCAATGACATGTTGGACAAAGGATTTATCTCTAACATTTATAGAACACTGAAGCAACTCAACATCAAAAAAAAAAAAAAAAATCCTATTAAAAAATAGGCAGAAGACAGGAACAGACACTTCACCAAAGAAGATAGCAGCTCACAAACACATGAAGAAATGTTCATGGTTATTAGCCATTGGAAATATGCAAATCAAAACAACCATGAGATACCATCTCATCACAGCATTAATAGCACAGTTCAATAAGATAAAAAAAATCCTGGCAAGGATGTGGGAAGATTGCGGCTCTCATACACTGCTGGTGGGACTGTAAAATGATACAAACCACTGTAGAAATTGGTGCTGATTCCTTAAAAAGTTGGAATTAGGCATACCATTTGACCCAGCGATCTCATTACTAGGTACATATCCTGAAGAAGTGAGAGCCAGGACACAAATAGATATATGCACAGTCATGTTCCTCACAGCACTATTGACAACAGCAAAGAGATGGAAAGAACCTAAGTGCCCACCAACAGAGGAATGAATAAAAAAACTGTAGTATATACACACAATGGAATACTATGCAACCCTAAAGGATAATGTAGAATCTGCAAAACTCCGCATAATATGGATTAACTTGGAAGACATTATGCTGAGTGGAATAAGTCAATCACAGAAGGACAAATATTGTATTAGTTCACTATTGTAAAAAGTCAAGGGAAGGTATATACATGGAAGGAAACTGTCTTTGTTGGTTACCAGGGATAGGAAAGGAGGGGAGGAAAAATTCATGGATAGGTTGAAGGGAAAAAAAATATATATGAGTATACACACACACACACACACACATACATATAAACTAAAGATTATTAATGGTTACCATGAGTAGCGGTGGGGGAGTTGTTTGGGAGGAATTAAGTTTATGCTCATGGTGGTATAATATCTTGGAAAAGGATAGCAATAATGGTGGCACAACATGAAAAATCCTATCAATGGCCTTGAGTTGTAAATGTGGAAGTTGTCATGTTGTCAAATATCCTGTTGTGTATGTTTTCACCACAATAAAAGTGAAGCAAAACAAAACAAAAAACAACCTGTGAAATGCAGTTCTACTCTGACATCCATGGGGTCACCATGAGTTGTAGGAGACCCATAGGCAACTTTTATTTTATTTTGTTTTCAATGAATAACATGCCTTGTGTTTAATACGTCAATCTTGCAATGTAAGGAAATCTTTTAAGATAGTTATTGAAATATGGCCAGTGTTTTGAGTACTCTTTTAAACTTACCAAAGAGTTTCATTCAATATCTCAAGGCATGTATATATGATTACTGTCCAGTGATTGTATGTTTCTTTTCTTAGTTTCTAAAATTGTTGGCTATATTTTATTGATAAAAATAATTAAATTATTTAGCTTCTTATTAGATATTGTTTTCATCCACTGTATTAGAAAAACTCTCATAGGTAAGGATGAAAATAAAAAAAGCTCACTACTTATTTTCTTTTTTTATGGTGTTTTAGGTGCAAGTTTACACAGCAGTTTTGTTTTACATTCAACATCAATGTACATTTAGTTTCACTCCCCATTTACTATCCCCAACCCTAACCCAGTCTCCTCCTCATCCTGCCCAGTAATCCTCCCCGCATCCTGTGCCCCTCATAGTTATGCACTCCTGTGAGTCCTGTATTTCCCCTGTGCGAATATTGCCCCTCTAGTGCCCCGTGGTCTATTGCTCCAAGGGATGCATTTCCATAGAGTATGTGGGTGTGTGACGCTGGGTTGAATGGTCTGCATGTACAACTTGTTTACTATTGTACTGAGAGCCAGCCCCTGGGAGTGAGTTTTATTCCAGGCCAAGAATGTTTCCCAGGGCCATCGTATTGGGGATCTTACCAGACTCTATCTGACCAGTAATTCTGGTCATTATTGACTTTTGGATTTGGTTCCATATTTTTCCTCCCACTCTATCCAGGATCTCCAGATTTGATCTTTTCCTGAGTGGTTGGCATTGATAGCCTGGCACCATCTAGTTCTTCTGGTCTCAAGGGGCATTGTGTTCTAGGGCTGATTGCTTCTAAATGCCCTTGTTTTTTATTTTGCACTCTTCTTTGCTTCCACCCATTGGAGACAATTAGCTGCATCTTAGATGCTCACTTGAAAGCTTTTAAGACCCCAGTTGCTACTCACCAATGTAGGATGAGGAACAAGACTTTTATGTATTTTGTTGTGTCAATTGATTCTGGTGTCACCCAGTACTATGGTCCTGAGTCGGTAGATCCATTGAATCTCTCTCGACACAGTGTCTGAGGGTCTGTGAGGTATTACTCTGTCTGTCTTCTGTTGTTTCTGTAGGGAATGCAAGTATTTTGTATCACTGGTAGCTGTGCAAGATAAGCTTCTGCTGAATCTATTCTTGTCTAGAGTATATTCCTTCCTGTTCACTGACCCCATCTGATCTTCCCAGATGTTTATGAATTTATCTGTAGCCTGGTGTTGATGGTAATGCAGTATTGTGGATATACTGATTGGTATTAGCATCTGTTTTGTATCTCTTATGAGCACAATCTGGTGTCCTCCCTTTTCCTAATGTTATCACGGTGGTCACAGAATCTTCCTATACATCCCTCCCCTTACCCACATCAACTAGCCCAAAATTAATCTCTCCCCTTCCCTCCCTACCCTGGTAATCTATAAAGTGAGTTCCTTTTCTTAGGCAAATCCTTCTTTGTCTTTTTACAGTAATGGGCTCATACAGCATTTGTCTTTCTGCGATTGACATTTCACTCAGCATAATGCCTTCCAGGCTCATCCACATCGTGAGATGATTCATTTATCCTTCATTGTTCTTTAATGTGGCATAGTATTCCATTGTGTGGATGTATCATAATTTTGTTATCCATTCATCTGTTGACAGATATTTAGGTTGTTTCCATCTCTTTGCTATAGTGAATTGTGTTGCGATGGACATATGTCTGCTCATGTGCTGTCTCTTTTTTTTTTTAATTTTGATGTGAAGGTTTATCATTTTTCTTAGAGGTTACCCTGTCATTTATTATTTTTTTCTCATGCTTAAAACAGCCTGTTCTATCTTGCAATTGTCTTGACTTCCTCACCATTTAGAAGTTCAGTAGCTACGCTATTTATTCTCTCTTTTTTGTTCATAGTTGTCTTCATTTACCAATTGATGTCTCTTGTTCACTGTTTATAGCCTGTCAAGCTTATTTTGCTTTGGATACTTCTATAACTGGGTTGGTTTCTGGGTTTTGTCATAATGTGTGTTAATCATCGGTTGTTGTTTGCTGTTGTTGCTTCTCTGTCTATAGGAATTAACAAAGTTTAGCATCTTTGTAGTGTTGGTCTGGGTTTAGCAAATTCCTTTACTTTCTGCTTATCTGGAAATATCCTAATTTCACCCTTACATTTTAGGGACAATTTTTCTGGGTATATAATTCTTGGTTGGAAATTTTTTGCATTGATGTTGTGTATGTACATGCCATTGCCTTCTCACCTGCATGCTTTCTGCTGAGAAATCAGAGCTTAGTCTTATTTGTTGCCCATTGTAGGCAACTTTCTGTTTTTCTTATGCTGCTTTCAGTATTCTTTCTTTGTCTTTGGTTTTGGTAAGTTTGATGATGATATGTCTTGGTGGTTTTCTTTTGGGGGTCTATCCTGTTTGGGATTCATTGAATTTCTTGAATGGATATATTCTCATTTTTCATCATATTAGGAAAATTCTCCTCCAACAAATCTTCTATGATTTTCTCTGTCTCATACTGTTCTGGAAGTACAGTTAGGTTATTCCTTTTGATGGTATCCCACATGAGTCTTAGGTCTTCTTCATTTTGTTTTGATCTTTTTTTCTGATTGATCCCTTAAAAAAAGTAGTATTGAGGTATTTGCCTTCAATTTCATTAATGTCTTCCATTGATTA
>NW_006921750.1:2173103-2184813 GCF_000298275.1 Orycteropus afer afer | reverse complement strand
ACAACTCAGTATTGTATTTACAAAGGGGTTCATATTTGTTGTTTGTACTGCCCATGTAACTCTCTCTGTCTTTCCCATTCAATGTTTTATCTATTTCTGAAATCTTAGTATTAATCTTCTGGATTTCTATTTACTGTTTTTGTATCATTTCTAATTTTTTGTTTCTAATTTGTTCATGTATCGTTTTCCTAAATTATTCTAGAATTTTTTCTGTGTTTTCCTTAATTTTTCCAGTGTTTTTTTTTATCTGTCTCTCAATCCATTGAAGGTACCCAAATATAATCCTATTAATTCCTTCTCAGGGAGTTCTAATACTAGAACTAGTTCTAATACTGCTTCTTCCTCAGGGATGTTTTCTGGGTTTATAGCCTGGTTCTTTGTTTCTATTATTGTATTTTATTTTATTTTGTGTATGTGTGGACTGCGGTCTGTTGTTTCTGAGATATTGTGGGTGGTGTTGTTTTTATGTTCAATTTGTGGTTGTACATTGGTGTGATTCACCCAAGATTTTTCTTTTTTTCCTTTATTTTGTTTTGGTGTATGTATGTAAGCAGGGTATCCTGCTCCTCTATTCACTTGCAGTTAGGACTTAGGCAATGAGGGTGTGTGTGCTGATCTCTTTTAGTTATTTATTCTTAAAGAACAGTTGAGGGTGAATTGAACTGGTATTGGCTGCCATCTATTGGTGGTCAGTTGTTGCCAAAGCAAGTGATAGCCCTCACTCACTGGGTGGGACAGCAGGAGGTGCACATATATTTGGGTTGTATGGGATGGTAGCTGTTTCACACTCAGATAGAAAAAAATATATATCCATGAAAAAAAGTAAAAATAAAAGCAAGAGAACAAAATACTCAAACTGCATAAACAAACTGGAGCAATCACACACACACACACACACACACAGTGATAAATGAGAAGAAAAAAATTCAAAATATATTAAAAATAATGAGAAAATGACAGGAAAACAAATCCACAATATCTGGGGAGGGAGAAGTAAGAGAAAAGAGCAAGAGTAAAGTAATAGTAAAGAAGAAATGGGAAAGCTGTAAAAGTGAAAACAAGGGATGGAAAGAACAAAAAGAAAGAAAAAATAAGGGAATCCAGAAAAGAGAAGACAGAAAAATAAATAAATAAATAAATAACCAGAAAGGGAGAGAGTGAGGGTGGAGGGAGAAAGAGAGGAATAAAGGAGGACTATCAAAAAATAATTTTAACAAGCAAAAATAAAACTGTGAGGGGTGGGGCACAGCACCCAGTCTCTGTCAGGGTACAAACCAAGATGGAATTCCTGCTGGTGAAGAAGGTAGGTGGAGGCAGGGGATGGCCAAACCTCAGTTCACCAAGAGGGTGTGGGGAATAAGAGTAACAAGGAGAATATAGCACGTTTCTAGTCATTAGCCTCCAGTGCTATTGCCCAAGCTGTCCTCAGCAAGTGGAGACTATTTTAAGTCACTATCCAGGTAAGAACGAACACCAAATACTTATATTCAAAATGGCTGCACTCACAACTTGTAAATACTGAAAATGGCTGCATCCTCAGGACTGCCATTGGCTGTCCACAGGTCTGTTTTCTCCTTCTTCACTGTTTTCCTTTCTGGTTGTCAGGCACCAATGAAGTCTTTGCCCGTGCAATCTTTGGTGAGCAGAATCAATTATTAGATTGCTACTAGGAAGTACTCAAAATGGCTGTGCCCTCAGGACAGTGGCAGTCCACCACTCCAGTTGTTTCTTTACTCACTGCTTCATTCAAGTTCTTCTCCTAGTTGTTATTTAATGCACGTCTTTATCCTTCCCTTCAAAGCTCAGGGTTCGAGAATCATCTTCTGTATAATTTTTAATTGGTTTCTCATTGTTTTGTTGCAGATGGTCTGTGTAGTTTGTCTGTATATTCTGCTCTTTTGCCAGAACTCCTTCCATAGGTTTTTCAATAACTGTGATATTTTGGAAGCAGATCTCCAGGTCTTTCTTTTGAGGCAACTGTGGATAAACTCAAACCATAAGGCTTTTGGTTAGTAGCCATTTATGCTACACAATGACTTCTATGTTAGTGATAACCCTGTTAAATTTATATAAAATCTGAAACAAGCGAATGTATGCTATCCTAAAGGATCATCTTGCCTTCATTTTCATGAAATAGAGGAAATGTTAACAGAAACAAGAAAAGCTACCATTTTACAAGCCAGTGCTCATCAAAGATTACCTGGATACAAATTTTTCCCAAAATTATTTTCTCATTTTGTTTATTGACTGTGTACATCTGTCACATCAGGAAAATAGAGCACAGGAAAAGCTTTTTTGTTGGTTTCTTTTTAATAAAGTAACAGACTAAGCTAGAAAGGAGAACATAAAAAGCAAAAGTCCATAGCCTTAACTGTAGAATCTACCAGTGCATTTTCTTCTGTGAATTTAGCATGAATTTTCTTTACTTTTAGTTCAAATGGTTTTTATTTAAGTTAATTATATAGGATCAGATGGTAATTCCTATTAGTAAAGAAATAGTCTTCCTAATCTTTTGAAATAAAAGAAAATATTTAATCTCTCTATGGAAAGACATATTAGAGATCATAAACATAGACTAGCTAATAATTTAGATAGGATTTTATATAATTAATTGACAATACTGATGGAAAACAAAATACTGAAACATATAAGCCTTTGAGGATTTTATTCCCTTGAATCTCTTATGTAATTTTTCTTTTCATAGGAACAAAAACGTGAACTTTTTATTCACATTTCCTCTATTTCAGGTTAATGAAGAAAAGACAGTTACTCAGGATAGACTACAATGGCTTGTTTCAAATTTTATGTAATTCAACCTGCCTAAATGAAAACTTTATTTCCCTCATGTTAACCTCAAGTCTCCATCCCCACTATCCACTCCCCATTGCAATATGCATCTAATCCTCTTGGCTCCAGCCTTCAAAATATTATCTTCTCCCATGGAGCAGCTGGTGATTTTGACGCACTGGTGTTTTGGTTAGCAGCCAAATGCCTTAACCACTGTGCCACCAGAACTCCTTAACCAGTTCACACCTGATGCTAAGGAGTGGGGAATGACCATACCAAGAGGGACCGCTTGGGGACCCAATGTTAACTAAGCCTTACAAGGCATGGTGTAATCTATCAAGGCAATGTGGTGAGAGAATAAAAGCCCTGGTTTCAAAGATTCAGATGAGGTAACAGTGGTGACCATGCATAAGAGAAGATAGCAAGTCCCTCTTTAAGATATGAAAGCTCCATGCTAGGACCTCTCCCATTCTTCACTTGATGGGTCTCTTCCCTTGAATACTTTCTGGTTATAATAAATCTATATTCATAAATATAGTGCTCTCTTCATGAATTCTGTGAGTCATTCCAGCAAATTAACAAATCCACAGGGACAGTGAGAGCCAGGAGGAATTGTTGTCTGCCTATTTGGCAGTCTGAAGAAGGTGTCCTTCTAACTTGTGAGTCTAACCTAGCTCAAGTTGGCTAGGGCTGAAAGATGATGTCTTTGTTATCTAGTACTGCTATAAAGAAATACTACAAATGGGTGGTTTTAACAAACAGATATTTATTTTCTCACAATTTTATAAGCTAGAAATCTGAAATTATGGTATAGGCTCTAGGGAAAGTCTATCTCTCTCTCTAAGCTCTGAGGAAGGTCCTTATCTCTTCAGTTTCTGTTTACTTGTTCTTTGGAGATATCCATGTGTCTTGGCATCTGTCTCACACCATCTCTGCTTGCTTCATTTACTTCTTTTATATTTTGTTAGAGATTAGCACAAGACACTCCCTATAATAATCCTGCCTCATTAACATAGCAAAGATGACTCATTCCCAAATTGGATTATAACCACAGGCATGGAAGTTCAGATTTACAACATTTTTTTTTTAATGGGAACACATTTAATCCATAACAGACTGTCCATCTAACTTGTGAGCTCTACCCTAGCTTCGGATGTCTAGGGTTGAAAGAGAATGTGTGCCACTTGTGATGAAAATGGAGAAGTGGGAAGGTGAGGACTGGATCAATTTTCACAGTTTGGGCATTAGATTCATGTTGCTTCTTACCATGCTGTTAGCATTGAAAGTGGGGTTTATCACTTCTCCCAAGATGGCCCAAAAATGGCTTGAGAAAGCAAGGAAAGGTGGGATTTTTATGGTGACTACGGATTGAGGTCCAGCTAAGGGTTACCATATGCAGGCATGAGTTTGCACAGGTACAAAAAAAAATGGCAATAACAAATCAGACACGGGAACTATTCTGTAAAATTTACAGAAAATTCCAACACTTCAACAACAAAAAGACAAATAATACATTTTAAAAACATGAAAAGACAATTCATAAGAGAAGACACTTAGGTTGCCAAAAAATACATGGCCAACATTGTTGTTGTTGTTGTTGTTAGGTGTTAGGTGCCATCAACTCATAGCAACCTATGTACAAAACAAACAGTCCTGCACCATCCTCATAATCCCAGGTATGCTTTGTCACTGTGTCAATCCATCTCGTTGAGGGTTTTCTGTTTTTTTCAGACACTCTACCTTACCAATCCTGATGCTGTGTTCATCTTCATATGGTCCAGCTTCTTGGATTATTTGCTCAGCATCCAGATTGAATAAGTATGGTGAAAGGAACAACCCTGACCTACACCTTTCCTGATTTTAAACCATGCAATATCCTCTTGTTCTGTTTGAACAACAGCCTCTTAGTCTATGTACAGGTTCCTCATAAGCACAAATAAGTGTTCTGCAATTCCCATTCTTCACAATATTATCATTATACAAATGCAAACAAAGCCAACAATAAGATATCATCTCAGTCTAGTATTAATAATAAAGTTAAAAAAAAAAGAAAACAACAAATACTAGTGGGAGTGCAGAGAGACTAGAACCCTCATATATTGTTGGTGGGAAAGTAAAATTGTACAACTGTGGGAAATGGTATGATGCATCCTTGAAAAGTTGAAAATAGAAATACAACATTATCCAGCAATCTCACTACTAAGTATATATCCTATAGAAATAAGAACCATGACATGAATAAATATATGCATACCAATGTTCACTGCAGCATTGTTCACAATAGCAAAAAGAGGGAAATAACTTAGTGCACAACAGATGAATGGATAAACGAACTGTGGTTCATACACATAACGAAATATTATGCAAAGTTAAGAATAACAATGAATGTGAGAAACACCTCTTAACATGAATGAATCTAGAGGGTATTTTGCCAGGTGAAATTAGTCAACAACAAAAACACATTAGTCAACAACAAAATGACAAATATTGTATAAAACAATTGTGTTAGCAACTTCTTTGGTGCCAATTTCCTGGATGATGCACAATGGCCACAGTAATGGGCCATAATCAAAGATTACATGGGTTGGTACTACTGATCACAGAGTAGGGAGACAGGCTTTCATTCTTAAGTGCACAACAGTGCATGGTTCTCAATTTAAGTGTACAACAATAGATGAATGGATAAACAAACTGTGGCTCATACACATAATGGAATACTTTACAATGTTTTATTATGTTCTGTATAAGGTCTCCATGAGTTGGAACCCATTCAGCAACAACAACAAGAACAACAACATTCAACTCATAAACCAGTCTCCATGATGTTGATTCAGATTCACTGTTAGCCCAGGTGTGTCAAAGTGGAACTGTGCTCCATAGGGTTTTCAATGGCTAATTTGTCAGAAGTAGATCACCAGGACTTCCTTCTTCACTGCCTTTGGGTGAACTCAAACACTCCAGCTTTCAGTTAGTAAATTAGATGCATTAACTGCACCATCCAGAGGCTGGTTCAGTGGAAGAATTCTCACCTTCCAGGAGGGAGGCTCAGGTTAGATTTCTGGCAAATGTACCTAATGTGCAGCCAGATTGATCTGTCAGTGAATGTTCATG
The DNA here is from genome assembly GCF_000298275.1 of Orycteropus afer afer. Taxonomy (NCBI): domain Eukaryota; kingdom Metazoa; phylum Chordata; class Mammalia; order Tubulidentata; family Orycteropodidae; genus Orycteropus; species Orycteropus afer. The sequence goes on along the minus strand of NW_006921750.1, from coordinate 2,178,915 downwards.
TGTTCCTATGATGTTGAACAACTTTTAGCAGAGCTTCCAGAGTAGGAAGCAAGGCTTAGTGATCTACTTCTGAAAATAAAGCAATAAAAACCCTGTCAATCATGGAGATGGTGCAGTATCAACTAGCTTTTTATTCTGTTTTACATGAGCTCACTATGATTTTGGCCAAATGAATGGCAGCTAGTGACAGCAACTTAAGCATTCAAATCATGTCTCTCTGTTTGGAGTTTTTCTCAGGAGACTCCATTTTCCTGAAATAAGATTTTCAAATACTCAACATGACCTATTTTCTGATGGTTGGCTTTGTTTACTGGGTTTATTTCCCTTATCCTTATCTGACACCTCTGAAGAAGTTCTAGTTCCATACTTTAGCTCCTCTCACTCTCCTTCATTCCACTGCACCAAATTGTATATATAGCAATATGCTAATTATGGCCCAGGTCTCAGTCAAACTGCTTATTTGTCCATCACTGAAAGCATTATATATAGTCTTCAGATATTGTGTTTATGTTTGATCATGGCTTCCTTATTTCATTCAGTGTAGCCTCAGAGTTAGAAAGCGCTCTGGAGGTTAGTGTCTAAAGCATGTGACTGTTAGCCAGAAGGTTGTCAGTTCAAACCCACCAGCTATTCCACAGAAAGAAGATGGGGCAATCTACTTCTGTAAAGATTTACTGCCTCAGAAACCCAAGGGATGTCATTATGAGTCAGAATCTACCTGATGGCAGTGAGGGTTTTTTGTTTGTTTGCTTAATTTCACTCATTTAGAAATTGTGTAGCCCTGTCTATTCATATCCTCCTTCTCTTCTGAGTTTTAAGGTATGATCAAGCTATTACTTGCTGCTTAGATCATCGTGATTGATAGGGTAGCTATGATCAAGAACAGGAAAAATATCAGCTTAACCTCTTCCTTGTGCATGGGCAATACAGCCATAACTAGGAAGCTATTCTGACTCATTGGGGTTGTGTGCAGCTATTTTTTCACATATGAAGTGCATAGAGAAGAAAGGCTTCAACTCTTTTCTTAATACTCTCTCTATTTTTAAGGATACCAAGAGGGAATTCACCTCTTGAAGATAGCAGACTAGGCAGATGCACCATCTAGAACCACTAAGAAAGTAAGTGAAACTGATATGGATGACAATCCTGGAATCAAGAACATCAAAGAGAAGTAGATCAAATACCAGTGGGAGGAAGTGACTGAATGAAAACAGTGAACAAAATGCTGTAAACTGCCAAGCAGCACAGTGCAGCCATTTTGAATTGTGTATTGCAAGCAGTTTCCTGATCGAAGTAAAAATCAGATAACTGGACCCACTTGCCCAGGACTGCACCAACCCCCATATCAGCAACTAGAGAGGTCTGACCACCCCCATTACTTAGAACAACCTCCCGAGGAACAATATTGGAGGCCTCCAACTCCCATCCACTGCCTGTGCTGTAGGGTTTTTCTTTTGTCTTTATTTTTCCTCTTAATTCTTTCCTTTCCCCAACCCTTTTCTTTTCTTCCTCTTCCCTTGCCCTTTTCTTTCTCCTTCATTTTTTGGATTCCACAGAGTGAATGCCCCTCCTCTCACTGCCAGAGCAATTTGTAACACCCGTTCCCACATTTCCACAGAACTAGATGTGTACTTTATGTAAGAACAGTGCTGCTTTTTTTAATTTTTTTTCTTTTATTCTCTTTCCCATTTTATTTGATCTTCCCTCTCCCCGCCTTTTTTTTTCCCACTTATTTGTTTCCTTTTTTCTTCCTCTTTTCCCACCTTTTTATTTATTTATTTATTTCATGAATGAGAGCCTGTTTCCCTGCTCTGTGATCAGTAGTACCAACACTTCCTCCTCCATGGATGGCAGAGAACACTCACTCCCCCAGATTAAATTCTTTGTTTCCATGGCAACTGTGTTTAGTGGCTAACACTTGCACCAGTCTGAGGATTTTTTTTTCTCTTTATTGTTTTTCTATTTTCTTTTCTTCTCAGTTCTTCCATCATCATCCAGCTTATGTTTTGATTTTTTATTCTCCTTTTCCTCCCGTTTTTTTTTCTTATTTTATTTTGTTTTTTGATCTGAGTGGACTTTCTGCCCACCAACACCTCCATGTTAAGTAACACTCATCCATGACCCTCCACATTAGGTGGAGAAAGTATCATATTTCTTCTGCAACTATTTTTGATAGCTAGCAATTGTGCTAGTACTGTGCCTCATTTGGTATTTTGTGTTTGTTCTTTCCTTTTCTTTTTTCTATTTCTTCTTTTCTTTTTTCTCATTTTATCTTCTCCTTTTCTTTCTTCTTAAGTCTCCCCTCTTTATCTCCCCTTCTTTCCTTTTTCTCTTTGTGTTTTCTTCCTCTTCTATCCCTTCTATTTTTTTCTACCTTTCCCTCATTATGTGGGAGCTAGTGCCCATACCCATCCATACCCAACACATGTGCAGTTCCCAACTAGATGAGTGCCACCACCCACCCCAACACCACTGGATTGACAACACACAGCAGCAAACACTCACACAGCCTGCTCTCAGCTACTCTGCATGATCAGAAATCATACACACCATCACTCTGACCTGCTACGAAATCCACCTGGATATAGGTGGTAGGCATTCTAAGTGCTACCTCTTCCAATAGAAATAATGACATTAGAACTACTTGATAAGGAATTCAAAAGAATCATATTTAGGCAACTTCAATAAATTGAGAAATAGTTCAAGGCAGCCACAGATAAAATCAAAGAAAATACAAACAAAACTCAAGGGGGTAAAAGTTTTTAAAACTATAAGAATGAATTTAAAAAACAAACGGAAAATTAGAAACCATAGGAAAAAAAATCAAATATAAATCCAGACAATAAGTGTTTTGGTTACCTAGTGCTGCTCTGACAAGAATATACCACAAATGGGATGGCCTCAACAAACAGGAGGTTATTTTCTAGAATTTTGAGGCTTCAAGTTCAAATTCAAAATACCAGGCTCTAGCGGCTGGGAGAAAGCTCCTCAGCCTTGCTCTGCCTCAGCTTCCAGCCCCCTGAAGCTAGAGATTTTTCTTCACTCAGGCAGCTTCTAGCTGCTGAGGCTGCCAAGCCCAAGGTTGACAAATAAAAAGGCACAGTCCTGATGTTACCAAAACACACAGCAGGTCATTAATTCAAGTCCATTGTAAGTCCCCAGTTTGGCAGAGCACAGCAGGCTGCTGAACAATGACACAGCTGCATGGAGTGTTCAAGCATACCATAAGCTAGAAACTAGCCCCAATGCTTCTCCTTATATACAGGAAGCAGACATATCCCAAAGGCTGCTACTCAGCTGCTTGTAGCAGATCCCACTATGGAGATGATTGCCAGTCTCATCATAGGGAATAACTACTACCAACTGCCCAGCCACTCAACCAGGGCCAGCCAAGTTGTCATACAAATTTAACTACCACAATTCCACCCCTTGTCAACTTGGCACCTGTATAGATCTTCAGTGGGTGGTATCTGTACTGATATCTTCACTGGGTGACTCTAGTCTCCTAGTTCCTGAGTGGTAACCTCACCCCTTGGCCTGGTGGGCCTTGTTCCTCTACCTTTTGGGTATGGCATCCCTGCCCCTTCTCTTTTGGGCAGCAGCTATGGCTCCATCCCACATGAACAAGCAGCCCCACCTCCAAAACCAAGTTGGTGATGGTCTAACTCTTTGAAACCTAGGGGTCTATGGTGGTTCTACTCCCAGAGGCCATGGTCCTACCCTTGAGGCTGAGGTAGCTCTGCTTCCTGTTTCTTTTTTCTCTTTACTTCTACCAAGTAATGTCAAAGGCAACTCACTCTGCTGGAAAACTTCCTACCCAAAAAGCATTTGGCTTTCTTGCTCTGTGGATGGGCCAACCTGCTACTCCATCTCATGCCAATTTCTTTTACCAATCAATGCCTAAAGGCAAGCCACTTCATCAGGAAGCTCCCTACCCAATGGCATCTGGCTTTCTCCTCTGTGGACTGGTAAGCCTGTTGCTGTTTAATGCCGGTCTCTGGCCTCTACTACTGCTGCCTCTCATGCTGGTCTCTTGGCTCTGCTCCTGCTGTCTCTCATGCCAGTCTTTGGACTGCTCCTGGTGTCTCATGCTGTATGCTTGGATCTCTCTGCCAGGGTCTGAGGTCAAGGATGCACTCCACTCCTGTTTCCACATTTTAGGTATCTGTCAGAACAGCACCCCACTCTCTCAGTACCAAATTCTGTTTTGGTTACTTAGTGCTGCTCTGACAAGAATATATCACAAATGGGAAGGCCTTAACAAACAGGAGTTTATTCTCTCACAATTTGGAGGCTTTAAGTCCAAGTTCAAAGTGCCAGGCTCTAAGGGCTGGGGGAAAGCCCTTTCAGACTTGGGCTTCAGCTCTGCCTCCAGATTCCAGCACACTGAAGCTAGAGGTTTTTCTTCACTAAGACAGATACTAGCTGTTGAGGCTGCCAAGCCCAAGGTTGACAAGTAAAAAGGCACAGTCCCAACATTACTAAACCATGTGATAGGCCATTAATTCAAGTCCATTGTAAGTCCCCAGTTCAACAGAGCATAGCAGGCTGTTGAACAATGACATGGCTACATGCAGGGTCCAAGTGTGCCATAAGCTAGAGACTAGCCCCAATGCTTCTCCTTATATACAGGAAGCAGACCACATCCCAAAGGCTGCTACTCAGCTGCTTGTGGTAGATCCCACCATGGAGCTGATTGCCAGTCTCATCATAGGGAATAACTACTAGTGACCAGCCACTCAACCAAGTCCAGCCAAGCTGACATACAAATTTAACTATCACAATAAGTATGGAAATTTCAGAAATAGATAATGCATTTGAAGGACAAAGGAATAGAATTGAATCAATGGAAGACAAAAATACTGAAACTGAAGACGGATCTCTTAATGCTAATCACTTAGAGGAACAATCTGAAAAAAAAAAAAAATGAGAGAAAATGAAAGCCTAAGAATTATGTAGGATAACATCAGTAATAACTTATGTGCATTATGTGTGATCAGAATTCCACAACAGAAAGAGACAGGAAAAAAAAAAAAAGGTGGGGGGAGGGAGCAGAGAAAATTGTCAAAATTTTATTGGAAGATAATTTCCCTAGTATTATGAAAGACAAGAAGATAAGCATCCAAGGAACTCCTTCAAGAACCCCACAAACTTCAAATAGGAAAAATGGCAAAAGAAAATCACCAAGAAATATCCCAATCAAATTTTCCAAAGCTAAAGACAAATAATGAATCCTGAAAGCAGCTTTAGAGAAATGGAAAGTTACTTAAAAAAGAGAACCAATACAATTAAGCTCTGATTTCTTGGCAGAAACCACAGGAAGACAATGGGATGAGATCTGTAAAATCCTGAAAGAAAAGGTGGGGGGGGGACAAAAAGCCAACCAAAAATATCCATCCAGAAAAATTTTCCCTCAAATGTAGTGGACAAATTAGAAGATATCTAGATAAAAAGAAATTAAGGGAATTTGTAAAAATAGACCAATCTCAAAAGAAATGCTACACAGGGACCTTCAGGGAACTAACAGTGGTAGAAAATAACCAGAGATTAAGACAAAAAACATCATGCAGAAATCAAACCAGTTAAAGAATATCAGAAAATGAAATAAAACTACGACAGTGAAAATTAGAAACCAGAGGTGTTAATTTGTAAATAATGATAACTGCAAAGCAAAAAGAGAGGCTAAATGATGTAGGTGTTGTTGTTTTTGTTGTTATGTGCCATTGAGTTGGCCTCAATTCATAGTGACCCCTCCTTGGATTTCCAAGGCAGTATCACTACGGAAGTAGATTGCCCAACCTTCCTTCCAAGG
>NW_006921750.1:2159773-2173003 GCF_000298275.1 Orycteropus afer afer | reverse complement strand
AGATTGCCCAACCTTCCTTCCAAGGCGTGGCTGGTGGGTTTGAACTGCCAGCCTTCTGGTTAGCAGTCAAGTGCCTTAGGCACTATGCTACCAGAGTTCCCAATGATGTAGGTACAGAATTTTAAATGAACAGGAAGTCAAGATGATATCAAGATAGAACATATTGTTTTAAATTTGGAAAGATAATAATAAATTAAATGGTAACATCAAAGAAAATTAATAAAACTTCTCACCAAAATTAAAAAAAGAGGAAAATTATAAAGTCTCAGTAAGCACTAAAAAAAAAATGTCAAAGAAAATTATAAATATATATATGTAAACAAAATGAACTCAGAACAGAAAAATATACTGAAGAAAGAACTCATCCACACCATACCCAAAAATATCAACATTATACCAGGAAATCTGATAAATACTCCGAATATAAAAGGATTAAATGCACCAACCAAAGGACAGAGAGAGGAACGGGTAACAAAACACGATTCATCAATATGCTGTCTACAAGATACACAATTTAGACTCTAAGACAAAAATAAGCTAAAAATCAAAGGATAGAAGAACATATATCAAGCAATTGGCAACCCAAAAAGAACAAAAGTGATGACATTAATTTCCAATAAAATAAACTTTAAGGCAAAAACCAGCAAAAGAGACAAGGAAGGACATTATATAATGATTAATGGGTCAATCCAACAAAAGCATATAATTGTAATAAATATCTACACACCAAGTGAAAGGGTGCCAAACTCCACAATAATAGTAGAAGATTTAAATACTTTACTTTTAATGAAAAACAAAACAACTAGAAAGAAACTGAAAATAAATACAAAAGATCTAAACAACACCAAAATTAACCAATGGATCTCATTTTTGTATACAGAACACTCCAGCTAACAACACTACAATATACATTCTTTTCCAGTGCACATTGAACATTCACTAGAATAGACCATATGTCAGACCACAAAGTGAGCTTCAAGAAACTTAAAAAGCATGGAAACATTACAAGCTATTTTCTCAGGTCACAATGTTATAAAACTAGAAATGAACATCAGTATGAGAAAGGAATAAAAATCAAAGATATATAAACAGAATAAAACCCTGTTTGAAAAATGCTGGATAAAAAATTAATTTATTAAAAATTCTCAGAATCAGAGAATGAAAACACAGCAACATATCAAAATCTTTGGGACACAACCAAATCAATGCTCATGAGACTACTATTAATAGGAACAAATGCAGAAATCAAAAAAGAAGGAAGAACCAAAATCAACACCTTACCCCACATTATTTAACAATTAGAGAAAGAACAGCAAGAAAAGCCTACAGTCACCAGAAGAAAGAAAATAATGAATATTCAAACAGAAATAAATGAATCAGAAAACAGAGAAACAATAGAAAGAATTGATAAAATTAGAAGTTTGTTCTTTGAAGAGATAACTAAAATTGATAAATTGTACATGGTAAATGTAACAAAAGAAAAAAAAAGAAGAAAATGCAAATAATATAAATAAGAAATGAAATGGGTGATGTGACAATAGAAACCAGTGAAATAAAAAGGATAATAAAAGAATATAAAGAACTGTGCTCTAACAAACTTCAAAACCTAGAAGAATTTAACAAATTTATAGAAATACACTACCTACACAAACTAACACAATTTGAGGTAGAAAAGAACCATCATAAAAAAATAAATTGTGCAGATCATAAAAGAATTCCCAACAACAACAAAAAAGTCCTTGCAAGATGGCCTCACTGGTGAATCTACCAAAAACTGATGGAAGAGTTAACACCAATTCTCCTCAAACTATTCCACAATATAAAAATGGGTAGAATACTCCTGCACTCATTCTATGAAAGCAGCAAAAGGCTGAACTCAAAAATCAATACTCCCATAATCAAGTGGATTATGACTCATGGTAACCACAGAGAAAAACGACCCTATAGGGTTTTCAAGGTGTAAATCGTTACAGAAGCAGAATACCTCATATGCTGGCATTTTTATTACCAGCTGAATGTTTTAACCACTATGCCACCAGGTAATGTTGTTGTTGTTGTTATGTGCCGTCAAGTCGTACCGGACTCATAGTGACCCCTCCTTGGGTTTCCGAGGCAGTATCACTACGGAAGTAGATTGCCCCATCTTCCTTCTGGGGAGTGGCTGGTGGGTTTGAACCGCCAGCCTTCTGGTTAGCAGTCAAGTGCCTTAGCCACTATGCCACCAGGTAAAGACATCACTAAAAAGAAAATTATAGACCAATATTGTTCACAAGGGCTGAGAAGGCCAGAAGGCTGCAGCAGATGTTTTTGGAGGGACAGAACTGGTAGGGACAGCCAGGAAGTGGGAGTGGAGCACTTTGGAACAACCAATGGAGATGAACTCATATGTCAGTTTGTCATCCTGTGGTGGTGTGTGTGTTGCTGTCAGGCTGGAGGCTGTGCCACCAGTGTTTCCACCAGTGTTTCAAGTGCCAACAGGATTAGCCATGGTGGACATGTTTTAGCATAGCTTCCAGCCTAAGACAGATTTGGAAGAAGGAAGAGGCTCTCTACTTCTCAAAGAATTATCTGCTGAAAACCTTATGAATACTGGTGAAACACTGTCTGATATATTACTGAAAAATAGCCCTGAAACATTGTCTGATAAAGTGCCAGAGGATGTGCCCCTCAGGTCAGAAGGTATGCAAAATAAGACTAGGCAGCTCTTTAGCTGCCTCCTCATAATAAAGCTGACCTTGATGATGTGGATGGAGTAAAGCTTTCAGGACCTCATTTTGCTTATGTGGCACACTCAAGATAAGATGAAACAGCTGCAAATATCTATTAGTAATCAGAACATGGAATGCATGAAGTATGGACCTAGGAAAATTAGAAGTTGTCAAAAAATGAAATGGAATGGATAATATTGATATCCTATGCATTAGTGGGCTGAAATGGACCGATTTTGGGAATTTTGAATCAGACACCCATATGATCTACTATGCCAGGAATTGAAGAGGAATGGTGTGGCATTCATCATCACAAAGAATGTTTCAAGGTATGTCCTGAAGTACAGTGCTGTCAGTGATAGGAAAATATCCATGTGCTTATGAGGAAGACCAGTTAATATTACTATTATTCAAATTCACACACCAACCACCAAACACAAAGATGAGGAAATTGAAGATTTTTACTAATTTCTGCAGTCTGAAATCAACAGTGTAATTATCATTGGTGTTTGGAAGGCAAAAGTTGGAAACAAAGTAGAATCACCAGTAGTTGGAAAATATCACCTTGGGGATAGAAATGGTGCTGGAGAATGCATGATAGAATTTTGCAAGACCAATGACTTATTCATTGCAACTACCTTTTTTTTTTTTTTTTTTCACAAACAGTGGCTATATACATGGACTTTTCCAGATGGAGTACACAGAAATCAGATCGACTACATCTGCGACAAGAGGTGATGGAGAAGTTCAATATCTTCAGCCAACACAAGGCCAGGAGCTTCTTGTGGAACAGACCATCAGCTCCTCATATGCAAGTTCAAGTTGAAACTAAAGACAATTAAAACAAGTCCAGAAGAGCCAAAATATTACCTTGAATACATCCCTCCTGAATTTAGAGGCCATCTAAAGAATAGATTTGATGCACTGAACACCAATGACCAAAACCCAGAAGAACTATGGAATGACATCAAGAACATCATCCATGAAGAAAGCAAAAGGTCATTTAAAAGACAGGAAAGGAAGAAAAGACCAAAGTGGATATCAGAGGAGACTGAAACTTGCCCTAGAACAGAAAGTAGCTAAAGCAAATGAGATAACTAATAGGATAAAGGGGCTTAACAGAAGATTTCAAAGAGCACCTCAAGAAAACCAAGTCAATTATTGTAATGAAATGTGCCAAGACCTGGAGTTAGAAAACCAAAAGGGAAGAACACATTCAGTATTTCTCAAATTGAAAGAACTGAGGAAAAAATTTAAGCCTCGAATTTCAATATTGAAAGATTTCACAGGCAACATGTTGAATGATGCAGGAAATATCAGAAGATGGATGGAATACACAGAGTCACAATACCAAAAAGAATTGGTAAATGACTATCCATTTCAGGAGATGGCATATGATCAAGAACCAACAGATATGAAGAAAGAAGTCAAAGTTGCACTGAAGGAATTGGTGAAAAACAAAGCTCTGGCAATTGAAGGAATATCCATTAAAATGTTTCAACAAATGGATGTCATGCTGCAGGCACTTACTGGGCTATGCTAAATGTTTGGTAGACAGCTACCTGGCCAACTACTAGAAGAGATCCATATTTGTACCCATTCCAAAGAAAGATGATCCCACAGAAAGTGGAAATTATTGAACAATATCATTGATATCACACACACAAGTAAGATTTTACTGATGAAAATCCGAAAATGGTTGCAGCAGTATATTGACAGAGAACTTCCAGAATTGCAAGCTGGATTCAGAGGGGGTTGTAGAGTGAGGGATATCATAGCTGATGTCAGATGGATCTTGGCTCAAAACAAAGAATACCAGACAGATGTTTAGTTGTACTTTATTGATTATGCCAAAGCATTTGATTGTGTGGATCATAAGAAATTATGAATAACATTGAGAAGAATGGGAATTCCAGATAACTATGCTCATGAGGGACCTGTACATACATAGGCCAGAAGACTACAGTTCAAACAGAACAAGGAGATACTGCATACTTCAAAATTATTAAGAGAGTGTGCTGGGCTTATATCATTTCCCTATGCTTATTCAGCCCATATGCTGAGCAAATAATCTTAGAAGCTGGACTGTATGAAGAAGAAAGTGGCCTCAGGATGAAGGAAGACTTATTAATGACCTGCAATACACAGATGACACAATTTTGCTTACTGAAAGTGAGGATGATTTGAAGCACTTACTGATGAAGATTAAAGGCTACAGTCTGCAAGTATGGATTATATCTCAACATAAAGAAAACAAGTCTTCCAAATGGACCAATAAGCATCATCTTGATAGATGGAAAAAAGGTTGAAGCTGTCGAAGACTTCGTATTATTGGTTCCACAATCAATACCAGTGGAAGCAGTAGCCAAGACATCAGACGAAATATATAGCACTGGGAAAATCTGCTGCAAAAGACTTCTTTAAAGTGATGAAGAGCAAAGGTTTCTCCTTGAAGAATAAGGAGCACCTAACTCAAGCCATGGTATTTTCAATCACCTCATATACATATGAGAGAAGGACAATGACTAAGGAAGACCAAAGAAGAGCTGATGCTTTTGAGTTGTGGAGCTGGCGAAGAATACTGAAAGTACCAAGGACTGCCAAAAAAAAAAAAAACTAACAAATCTGTCCTGAAAGAAGTACAGCCAGAATGCTCCTTGGAAATGAGAATGGCTAGACTTTATATTACCTATTTTGGTCATTTTGTCAGAAGGCACTATTTCCTGGAGAAGGATATCATGCTTGGTAAGGTGGAGAGTCAATGAAAGAGGGGAGGGCCTTCAATGAGGTATGGTGACACAGTGGCTGCAATGATGGGCTCAGGTATAGCAAGGATTGTGAAGCTGACACAGGACTGGGTGGTGTTTTGTTCTGTTATACATAGGGTCGCTATGAGTTGGAGACAACTCAAAGGCACCTAACAAGAACAAAATCTTTCAAGAATATTGACATAAAAATTTTCAACAAAATCCTTTTCCATAGAATCCAACATCATAACATAATAATATATCATAAGTGAGATTTATACTAGACATACAACATTAGGGAAAAAAATGAACATTCTCCACTCCATAAATGAAACAAAAGAAAAGAACCACATGATTATATAAATTGATGCAGAAATGTCATTTGACAAAATCCAACACCAATTCTTGATAAAAAATACTCAACAAAATAGAAATAGAAGTAAAATGCCTCAAAATATTTAAGGATATGGACAGATAACCAAGGGCTAACATGATTTCTAATTCAAAGAGACTAAAAGCATTCCCCTTGTGAAGGGGAACCAAACAAGGATGCTCTTTATCATTACTCCTATTTATTGTATTGAATGTACTAGCCAGGGCAATAAGGCAAAAAATTAAAATAAAAGACATCAAAATGGGGAAAAAAAAGTAAAATTATCTCCATTTGCAGGTGATATGATCCTGCACACAGAAAACTTGAAGATTCAACCAGAAAAATACCAGAACTAATAGAAGGGTCAACAACAACAACAACAATGTAAGGGTTCAGTAATGTGGCAGAGTACAAGATTAACATATATAAATCAGTTGGATTACTCTACACTAAAAAAGAGCATTCTGAAAAGAAATCAAGAAACAATATCAATTACAATAAACCCAAAAGATGAGGTACCTAGGAAAAATCTAACCAGATACTCAAAAGACCTGTACCAAAAAAAAAAAAAAAAAAAACCTACAAAACACTATTACAAGAATCCAAAAATCCAAAAGTGATATTTGTGAATGGAAGAATATACCATGCTCAGTGATAGGAAGGTTTAATATTGTGAAAATATTAATATTACTTAAAACCATCTACAGATGCCAATCCAGATTCCACCTTCTTACTTTAAAGATATTGCCAAACTGATTACCAACTTTATATGAAAAGGAAAGAGAGCCTGGAGAAGTAAAGGATTACTAAAGTAGAAGAATAAATAGTATGTCTCACTGTCTCTGATCTCAAAATCTGCTTTATAGTCACAGCAGTTAAAACAACCAAATATTGGTATAATCACAAATACATAAACCAACAGAACAGAATTGAGAACCCAGAAATAAATCCATCCATTTATGAACATCTTATTTTTGACAAAGGGCTGAAGCCCATTAAATGAGAAAGAGTTTCTTTAATATACAGTGCTTGTGAAACTGAATGTCCATTTGCAAAAAAATGAAACAGGATGCATATCTCTCACCATACACAAACACTAACTCAAAATGAATCAAATACCTAAATGTAAAACCTAAAATTATAAAGATCATGAAAGAAAAGCTAGGGACAAATTTTGGGGCACTAATGCATGCCATAAATATACTATCAAACAAAACAGAAATGTGCAAACAAAAAAGATAAACTAGATGACTGGAACCTCCTAAAAATAAACATTTATGCACAGACTTTACGTAAAGAATAAAAATGGAATCTAGAGACAAGGAAAAAAAATTGACAACATTTCAGACAAGGGTCTAGTATTTATCTCTATAATTTATAGAAAACTTCAAAACCTCTACAACAGAAAGACAAATAGCCCATTTAAAAACAGTCAGGGAACATGAAGAGCCGAAAGAAGATATCTAGGTGGCTAACAAATACGTGAACAAATGATTGCAATCATTAGCCACTAAACCCCAAAACCCACTGCCATTGAGTTGACTCTTGCTGGATGTAAATCTTTATAAAAACAGATTGACTCATCTTTCTCCCACTAAGTGATTTGTGGGTTTCAACCACTGACCTTCTGATTAGCAGCCAAATGTCTTATGAACTGCACCACCAAAGCAAATCAAAGCAACAAGGTACCGTCTCACCCCAGAATTAACAGCAAAATTTAAAAAACCAGAAAATAACAAATGCTGATGAAGGTATTGAGAGATTGGAACTGTCATACTCTGCTGGTGGGACTGTAAAAGGTTACAATGTGGAAAACATAGCACCTCCTTAAGAAGTTGGAAACAGAAATACCATATGATCCAGCAATCTCTCTACTAAGTATATACCCTAGAGAAATGAGAGCTGTGACACAAACATACATGAACACCCATTTTTGTTGCAGCATTATTCACAATATCAAAAAGAGAGAAACAATCTAAGTGTCCATTAACAGATGAATGGACAAACATACTATGGTATATACACACAATGGAATGCTACAGAACATTGAAGAATAGCGATGAATCTACAAAACATCTCATAACCTGGATTAAACTAGAGTGCATTATGCTAAGTGATATTAATCAATTACAAAAGGACAATTAATGTATGAGACCGCCAGTGTAAAAAGTCTAGAAAAGGTTTACAGACAAAATTATTACTTTAAGGTTACCAAGGATGGGAAGGAAAGTGAAAGTAAATTAGTAACTAGAAGTTAGACATGAATTACCTTGGGTGAAAGGAGATGCAATATACAATAAGGAGGAAGTCAGCATAAAATGATCAAGGCAGGGGAAGAAACAGGGAGGAGCACAAGAGTTAGAAACAACAAAGATAAATACTATCACATACACAATCTTGCAATAACAATAATCTATGTGTGGATACATAGATAATCAAGTTGACAAGGATTGGAAGCTGATTGGAACTACATTCATGAATATATATAAATTGGACAGAGGAAATGTCTACTTATGTATTTATATGTGCTGCAAATATTTCAATAAATATATTAAAGCATATGGGGGCAAAGTTATGTAAATTTCTCAGTTATAATAAAACACCTTGAGGGAATGACTTGCTGGCCATGTAGTTTCAGGATCCTAGTCTCAGGGGACACTAAGCTCAAGTGGCATTAACATAGTCCACAAAATGTTCTACACGGTACTTAGATAAATGGTGACTGGGATCATAAAAGCTTGTCTTAAAAGTCATCTAAGGTGCAACTATTGGTCTCTCCCCATCCAGAGCAAAGAAGAGTGAAGAAAAAGACACAAGGAAACAATTAGGCAAAGGACTAACGAACCACATGAACCCCAGCCTCCATGATTCTGAGACCAGAACTTGATGGTGCCCAGCTACCATTGTTGATCACTTGGAAAAGTATCACAACAGAAGGTCCCAGATAGAGAGGGAGAAAAACGTGGAACAAAATTCAAAATCATCTAAAAGACCAGCCTTACTAGTCTGATAGAGACTGGTGGAACCCCTGAGACTATAGTCCTTACACAGCATCATCAGGAACTGAACTCAACATCGAGGTTCAACTTTCAGCCAAAGGATAGATAGTTTTACATGGTGAGCTATAATACCACAAAGTTATGCACACATTAGAACAATTAATAAAACAACTCCAAAGGACAAAATTCCCCCAGGGATAAAACTAAGTATGCAGGAAGGGATAGGAAAGGACAAAGGGAAATGGTAAACGCAGGGAAGAAGTAGGGGAGAATTCTGTTACATTGTAGTCATTGCAATGAATGTCCAAAAACAAAATGTGTACAAATTGTTCAATGGAAAACCTATTTTCTCTGTAAAACTTCCATTCCACCCTTATTCACCTTGAGTGTCTATTTACGTATCAGTCTGTAAGCCACTCCTCAGAAGGAAGACTGGGCAATTTATTTCTGTAGAGATAGCACTTCAGAAACCCAAAGAGGGGTCGCTTTGAGTCAAATCGACTAGTTGGCAGTGAGTTTGGTTTGGTTTTTTTTTTATTGCGGAGTTGTCTACATAATATTTACCTTGTTGCCTTTAATTTTCCTTCTCCCAGTGTCTTCCTTTGCCTTGATTATTTTTTACTGACCTCCCCTTTATTGCAGATTGCCTTTCCATTCACCCAAGTTAGTAAGTGTCTCTCCTAATTATTTACTCTCCTTTCCTCCTCTATCCCTGGTTACATTCAAAGAATGATTTTTTTTTTCTGTTTGTAAACCTTTTCTAGACATTTTTCAATGGTAACCTCATAACAATATTTGTCCTTCAGTGATTGACTAATTTCATTCAGCAAAATATCCACATATTTTATAAAGTGTGTGTGCACCATAGCTTGTTTGTCCATTCATCCACTGATAGGCACTTAGGGTTTTTTTTTTTTTTTTTTTTTCATCTTTTTGCTATTATGAATATTGCTGCAATGATTATGGGTGTCCATACATCCAATCTTGTCATGGCTCTTATTTCTCTAGGACATAAACCTAGTATTAGGATTGCTGGATCATATGGTATTTCTATTTCCAATTTGTTAAGAAAGTGGCAAGGCATTTGATTGTGTGGAACATGACAAATTATGGATAACATTGAGAAGAATGGGAATTCCCGAATACTTGATTGGACTCATGAGGAACCAATACATTGACCAGGAGGCAGTTGTTCAAATGGAACAAGGAGACACTACATGGTTTAAAATCAAGAAGGGAGTGTGTCAGGGTTATACCTTTCCCCATACTTATTCAATCTATATGCTGAGCAAATAATCCAAGAAGCCATACTATATGAAGAAAAACGTGGCATCAGGATTGGAGGAAGAATCATTAACAACTTGAAATATGCTGATGATACAACTTTGCTTGCTGAAAGTGAGGCTGACTTGAGGCACTTACTGATGAAGATTGAAGAATTCAGTTGGCAGTATGGATTGCACCTCAATATGAAGAAAGCAAAAATTCTCACAACTGGACCAATAAGCAGCATCATGATAAACAGAAAAAAATGAGGTTGTCAAAGAATTCACATTGCTTGGTTCTACAATAAACACTAATGGAAGCAGCAGTCAAGACATTAGATGACGTGTAGCACTGGGCAGGTTGGCCATGAAAGAACTCTTTCAAGTGCCGAGGAACAAAGATGTTTCCTAGATGACTAAGGTGCACCTGATACAAGCCATGATATTTTCAATTGCTTCGTATGCATGTGAGAACTGAAACATGAATAAGGAAAACCAGAGAAGAATTGATGCTTTTGAGTTGTGGTGCTGGAGATGAATGCTGAAAGTACCATGGACTGCTAAAGGAACTAACAGATCTGTCCTGGAGGAAGTACAGCAGAAATGCTCCTTGGAAGCAAGCATGGCCAGATTTTGTTTCACCTACTTTGGTTATGTTGTCAGAAGGGACCAATCCCTGGAGAAGGATGTCACGCTTGGTAAGGTAGAGAGTCAACAAAAGAAGGGAAGGCCTTCAACAGATGGATTGACACGGTGGCTGCGACAATGGGCTCAAGTATAAGGATCATGGAGCTGGCGCAGGATCAGTCGGTGTATCGTTCTGCTGTCCATGGGGTCGTTATAAGCCCAAAATGACTCGACAGCACCTATCAACAACAACAACAAGGAAGTGCCATACTACTTTCCATATTGATTGTAACATTTTACAGTCCCACCATCAGTGCATGAGGGTACCAGTCTCTCTACATCCTCACCAACATTTGTTGTTTATTTCTTTTTTTTTCCCTTGAACTTTGATATTAATGCTAGAGTAAGATGATATTTCATTGTTATTTTGATTTGCATCTTTCTAATGGCTAATGGTTTCAAGCATTTCTTCATATGTTTGTTAGATGCCTGAATGTTTTCTTTGGTGAAGCATTTGTTCATATCCTCTGTCCACTTCTTAACTTGATTTTTTGTCTTTTTGTTGTTGAGGTGTTGAAGTTTTCAATAAAATTTTAGAGACTATACCTAGTCTTATATATCATTGCCAATTAAAAACATAAAAAATAAGAAAGAAAGAAAAAAAAAGGCCATGGAAGTACTCACTCATTAGAATAATCAACCACACAAGATCAAGAAAGCAGCATTTGCTCAGGGATAAATCTCAGAGTGCAGGAAAAGATAGGAAAGAAAGGTAAATGGAAATTGTAAACACAAGTAAGAAGTGGAAAGTATGCTATAAAATTGTGGGGATTGCAATCAATGTCACAGGACAAAATGGAAAACCCATTTGCTCTGTAAACTTTCACCCAAATCACAATTTAAAAAAGAAAAAAAAAAAAAAGAAAGCAAGAAGTTTCTAAGACAGATATCTTAGTTATCCAGTGCTGCTATAACAGAAATGCCACAATGGGTGGCTTTAATGAATAGAAATTTATTTTCTCACAAATAGGAGGCTAGAAGTCTTAATTCAAGGCACCAAGTCTAGGTCAAGGCTTTCTATTTTTCAGCTTTTTGGGGAGGACTTTGTCTCTTTTAAGCTTCTGTCCCTCAGTTCCTTGGTGAACTTCAAGTGGCATCAATCTTCCCCAGGTTGTCCTTTCTTCTCTGTGTCTAATCTGCAATTTTTATATCTCAAGGGTGAATGCATTAAGACATACTCTACACTGATATTGTCTTGTTAACATAATAAAGTACTATGTCCAAACAGGACTATATCCACACATGTAAGGATTTAGGTTTTACAACATGTATTTTGGGGGAATATAATTCAACACATAATAATATAATTTACTCAATCAATAAAAATCCAGAGATACCTCAACCTGGCCCTACCCCTTGAATCACTGAAAGCACTGCCTTTCATTGTTCTGAACCCTTGAACAAACAATTACAGTGCTCATGGGACCATCTCCACCAGAACCTGCTGAGGAAATTTTTAGAATACAGATTTCTAGACCCTGCACCACACAGATTGATTCAGAATCTCTAGATCTGGACTTCACACACCTGCATTTTTATCAAGCTCTCCAGGTGGCTCTGATGCACACTGAATGTTTAGAACCACTTCCCAGACCATTCAGGAAGAAAAGGAGCTGCAGCAGAGTGTTGGCCCATAGAGGTGTTTTTGGTCAGAAGTCAGGGGTGAACTTATACATGTTTTGGACATTCAAGAGCTTAGCAGGAAACAGTGTATCTTCCAAAGAAGCTTGATCAACATGCCAAATATAAGTGCTGAGAGCCTATCTGGACTGGAAGTGGGACATATGTTGAGATCTCTGGATGAATCCAAGCCTTATCAGAGATACATTTTGTTAAGGGAAGAATCTCTGGAGGTTGGGAAGGGACTTGTATGAAGTTGAGGTGCTTCCCTGAGCAGATTGGATCTCATCATTAAGAAATCTTTGGAGGAATATGTGTATATCTGTTCAGAATGAGCACTGAATCCCAAAAGTAAACCAGTTGACATAACCAGTTGGTCACATAAACCATGCTGAGTGTGAAGTGGCTTCCCTAGAATTTGATCCGTTTTGATTCAGGAACATTAGAGACCTTCAAGAATAATAAGATTGAGGTACTCTGAGACAATTTCAGGGAACCAGAAACCCCCTCATATTTGCTGGCTCCAGTATTAGGGGTAGATGCAAAGGGTCATGTCCTTATACTAAAATCCAGGGAAATATTTTGGACCTGACCATGGTTGTGAAGGCCAGACCCAAGTTAGGAATCTAGGCTCTACCTTTGAGATATCAGCTTTCACAGGATGGACCTCACTCTGGAAGAGAAAAGTGTTTGCTGTATGGAGTACCTGACCAATAAGTTATTGCTGTTAGGCCGAAGCAAACCCAAGCCACCAACATTTCAGTTAGCAGCTTCCTCCAGGCGTCAAGCCCTGATGAGACAGCCTGATAAGACAATGGAAGTAACAGAACC
>NW_006921750.1:2149794-2159533 GCF_000298275.1 Orycteropus afer afer | reverse complement strand
CCCGGAAACTCAGAATAAAAACTTCTCTTTAACCTCACTTTTGTGCGTCCTTTTCTCCGTACTGTGGCCTTACAATTGCCAGGATACCACCCAAAATACTGGAACTAAGTAGTTTTCTTGCTGGTAGTAGGAGCTAGGACACATGAATATTTTCACTGAAGAGATAAGACAGTAAAGACAATAAAGGCCCCTCCCAAAAGAGCTTGTCAAATCAGAAAAGATCCTGGCAAGGAAACTGAAAGGAAGCCCATGTGATAAAATAATGTGCCTGGACTCAAGTGGCTTATGGCGAGTGGAAGGTAGACCATGAAAATGAAAAATGGTTGAGGGTTCAATGTAAATCCAACTATAGAAGGCATTTCTTGGCCTCAAAAGTCAATTCTGGCATAGGAATATAATGAGATGAAACCCAATAAATTATAGGTTGGAGAGTGCAGAAGGCCTATATGAAGGTTACAGATATTGAAAATCCAAAGGAAGTCTGTATTACATCAAGTGATTCACATACGGCAATGTTGTTGTAAGGTGTAGTGAAATCAACTCTTACTCAGGGAAACCGTATGGACAACAGAATGAAATACTACTGGGTCTTGTGCCAGCCTCACAATCCATGGAAAAGGTGTGAAAGGCAAAGGCAGAGTTTTAAGGAAGAATGTGGAGTAGTAAGAAATGGTGATAGTGAAAATAACTAAATGAAAAAAGAGAAAATAAAGAAGGAACTAGAACAAAAATATGAGGGCTCCATATGCCAGGAATATATATACCCCAAAAAATGATGAAGAGTATTGCCCAAAACTGTACTTCCATGGGAAGAAGACAATAACCTGGGCTTGACTGACTATTCATTCTGTCATTCATTCAGCAAATGTTTACTGAGTACCTGCCCTGTTTTGTGTACTCTGTTTATGTACACAAGGCACATAATTTCTGCCCCTCCACTAGATCACAGGCTAGCTATTGTCGTTGCTGTTAGGTGCTTTTGAGTCAGCTCTGACTCATAACAACCCTATCTACAATCAAATGAAACACCACCCTGCCGTATACCATTTTCACAATACTTGCTATACCTGAGTCCATTGTTGCAGCCACCATGTCAACCCATCCTGTTGAGGCTGTTCCCTTTTTTTGTTTTTATGCTGCACTTTACCTGGCAAGATATCATTCTCCAGGGAATGGTGCCTTCTGACAATATGACTAAAGTAGGTAAGATGAAGTCTGGTCATTCTCACTTCCAAAGAGCATTCCAGCCACATTTCTTCCAGGACAGTATTGTTTGGTCTTATGGCAGTCCATGAAAATTTCAGTATTCTTCATCAACACCACAACTCAAAATCAACAACTCTTCTTTGGTTTTCTTTATTCATTGTCCAGCTTTCACATGCACATGAGGCAATTGAAAATACCATGCCTTGGATTAGGCACACCTTAGTCTTCTAAAAGACATCTCTATTTTTCAGCACTTTAAAGAGGTCTTTTGCAGCAGCTTTGTCCAGTGCAATATGATGTCTAATTTCTTGACTGCCATTTCCATGAGTATTGATTGTGGAACCAAGTAATATTAAATAACTTACAAATTCAATCTTTTCTCCATTTATCATGACGCTGCTTATTGGTTCAATTGTGAGGATGTTTGTTTCCTTTATGTTGAGATGTAATCCATACTGCAGACTGTATTCTTTAATTTTCATCAATAAGTGCTTCAAGGTATCCTCACTTTCAGCAAGCAAAATTATGTCATCTGCATATCACAGGTTATTATTGAGTCTTCCTACAATCCTGATGCTACATTCTTCATGTAATCCAGCTTCTTGGATTATTTGCTCAGCATACAGATTGAATGTTATTGCTGTGTGCCATTGAGTTGGACCCAACTCATAGCGACACATTCTTGGGTTTCCGAGGCAGTATCACTACAGAAGTAGATGGCCTGACCTTCCTTCTGAGGAGTGGCTGGTGGGTTTGAACTTCCAGCCTTCTGGTTAGCAATCAAGTGTCATAGGCACTATGCTACCAGAGCTCCTACAAATTGAGTAAGTATGGTGAAAGGATACAACCCCAGTGTACTCCCTTCCTGATTTTAAACTATGCAGTTATCCCCTTGTTCTGTTTGAACAACAGCCTCCTGGTCTATGTACATGTCCCTCATGAGCACAATTAAATGTTCTAGAATTCCCATTCTTTTCAATGTTATCTATAACTTGTTATGGTCCACAGAGTTGAATGCTATTGCATCATCAATAAAACACCACAAACAATTTTCTAGTTTATGCTTTCAGCCAAGATCCATCTGACATGAACAATAGTATCCCTCATTCCCTGTCCTCCTTTGAAGCTACCTTGCATTTCTGGAAGTTCCGTTTCAAAATACTGCTGCAACCGTTTTTGAATTATCTTCAGCAAGATTTTACCTGCATGTAATACTAATGATATTTTTTGATAATTTCCACATTACATCAGATCGCTTTTCTTTGGAAAGGGTACAAATATGGATCTCAGTTTTCCAGATCTTCCAAATTTCTTAGGATAGATGAGTAAGTGCCTCCATCATAGCATCTGTTTCTTGAAACATCTCAGTGGATATTCCATCAATTCCAGGAGCCTTGTTTTTCACCAATTGCTTCGGTGCAGTTTCAACTTCCTCCTTCAATACCATTGGTTCTTGATCATATGCCACCTCCTGAAATAGATGAACATTGACCAATTATTTTTGGTACAGTGAGTCCGTGTATTCCTTTCATATTCTTTTGATGTTTCCTGCATCATTCAATATTTTGCCCACAGAATCTTTCAATATTGCAACTCAAGGCTTGAATTTTTTCTTCACTTTTTTCAGCTTGAGAAATGCCACATGTGTTCTTCCCTTTTAGATTTCTAATTCCAGGTCTTCACACATTTCATTATAATAATTGACTTTGTCTTCTAAAGCTGCTCTTTGAAATCTTCAGCTCTTTTGTATTGTCATTTCTTGAGTTTTCTTTGGCTACTCTCTTTTCAAAAGCAAGTTTCAGAGTCTCTTCTGCAATCTATTTTGCTCTTTTCTTCCTTTCCCTTCTTTGTAATGTCCTTTGGCTTTCTTCATATATGTTGTTCATGACATCATTCCATATTTCATCTGGTTTCTGGTTTTCAGTCATTGTTGTTCAATGTATCAAATATATTCTTCAGATGGTCTTTAAATTCAGGTAGGATATAATCAAGTCATATGTTGGATCTTGTGGAATTTTTAAAATTGTCTTCAGCTTCATCTTGAACTTGGATGTGAGCAGTTTATGGTATTTGTGGTAGTTAAGTTTGTGTGTCAACTTGTCTGGGCTTGTTTGAGTAGCTGAGCAGCTGGATGTAGTATTCTCCATGATGAGACTGGTAATAACTCCATGGTGGAATCTACTGTGACTAGCTGAGTAGCAGCTTTAGGGATGTGGTCAGTTTCCTGTATATAAGGAGAAGTCTTGGGGAATGGTCTCTAGTTTATGGCATGCTTGAACTCTGTGTGTAGTCATGTTGTTGTTTAGCAGCCTGTCATGCTCTGATGATCCTGGGACTTTCAATGGACTTGAGTCAATGGTCTGCCATGTTGTTTCATAACATCAGGACTGTGCCATTCTATTTGTTGACCTTGGGCTTGTTAGCCTCAGCAGCCAATAGCTGCTGAGTGAAAAAATGCATCTAGCTTCAGTGGGCCAGGAGCAAGATAGGATAGAATGTACAAAGTATGAATCTTGGAAAATTGGAAGTTGTCAAAAATGAAACGGAACACATAAAGACTGATATCGTAGTCATTGCAAAACCAAACCAAACTCTGCCATCGAGTTAGATACTACTCATAGCAACCACTCTTTGGGTTTCCAAGGAGGTATCACTACAGAAGAAGATTGCCCAACCTTCCTTCCAAGGAGTGGCTGGTGGGTTTGAACCACCAGCCTTCTGGATAGCACCAAATGCCGTAAGCAATACACCACCAGAGAGCCTATCCTAGGCATCAGAGAGTTGAAGTGGACCAGTTTGGGCCACTTTGAATCAGACAATCATATGACCTAACATGCCAGGAATGACAAATTGAAGAGGAATGGGGTGTCATTCATCATCACAAATAATGTATCAAGATCTATCCTAAAGTACAATGCTGTCAGTGATAGGGTACTATCCATACATCTTCAAGGAAGTCCAGTTAATATTACTATTATTCAAATATATGCACCAACCACCAGAGCCAAAGATAAGAAAAGTGAAGATTTGTACCACCTTCAGAAATTGACCAAACATGCAATCAAAATGTGTTAATTATCACTGGTGATTGGAATGCAAAGGATTGAAGCAAAGAAGAATCACTAGCACTTGGAAAATATGGCTTTGGTGGTAGAAATTACGCTGGAGATTGCATGATAGAATTTTGCAAGACCAATACCTTATTCATTGAAAATTTCTATTTTCAACAAACAAAAAGCTATATCTGTGGACTTTGCCAGATGGAGTACACAGGAATCAAATCGACTCTATCTGTGGAAAGAGGTGATGGAGAACCTCAATATCTTCAGCCAAAACAAGGCCAGGACCTGATTGTGGAACAGACAATCAAGTGCTCATATACAAGTTCAAGTTGAATCTGAAGACAATTAAAACAATTCCACAAGTGCCAAAATATGACCTTGAGTATGTCCCTCCTGAATTTAGAGACCATGTATGGAATAGATTTGATGCATTGAACACCAATAACCAAAAATCAGAGGAATTATGAGATGACATCAAAACAGCATCCATGAGGAAAGCAAAAGGTAATTGAAAAGACAGGAAAGAGGGAAAAGAACAAAATGGATGTCAGAAAACACTCTGAAACTTGCCTTTGAGCAGAGATTAGCTAAAGTAAATGGAAGAATTGACAAGACAAAGGGATAAACAGAAGATTTCAAAGAGCAGCCGAAGAAGATAAAACAAATGATTATAATGAATTGCACAAAGATTTGTAGTTAGAAAACCTAAAGGGAAGAACAGGCTCAGCATTTCTCAAGCTGAGAGAATTGAGGAAAAAAATTAAGCCTCGAATTGCAATATTGAAAAATTCCATGGACAATATGTTGAATGATGCTTGAAATATCAAAAGAAGATGGATGGCATACACAGAGTCACTATACCAAAAAGAATTGGTAGATGATCATTCATTTCAGGAGATGGCATGTGTTCAAGAACCAATGGTATTGAAGGAAGAAGTTGAAGCTTCACTGAAGGAATTTGTGAAGAACAAAGCTCTGGGAATCGATGGAATACCCATTGAGATGTTTCAACAAAGGGATGCCGCACTGGGAGCACTCACTCATCTATGCCAAGAGATTTGCAAGACAGGTACTTGGCCAACTGACTAGAAGAGATCCATAATTGTACGCATTCCAAAGAAAGGTGATCCCACAGAATGTGGGAATTATTTAACAATAGTATTAATATCACACACAAGTAAAATCTTACTGAAGATAATTCAAAAATGGGACTTCCAGTAAGATGGTCGAATAGGAAGAAAGACTGCACAAATGCTCTTCAACAAAGAAAAGGGGAACCAACTAACACAGAAACAGAAGATAATACTGGAACCCTGAGCCTTGAAGGGAAGGATATAAAAGTGGACTGAACCCCAACGAGCAGAAGAATTTGCATGAAAATACCAAAAAAGGAGACATACGGAGCTGCGGCCTAGCAGCAATCCTCAGCATTCCTGATGCCACAGATAGCTTGGAGATTGTTGAGTGGTGGTAGGACCTGAGAATTAACCTAAAAATCAACCCTGATAGCCAGGGACTGCACAGAGGACTGCTCTGGGGCTGGGGAATAAAAGGTGAAGGAGCAGAGAAGAGGAAGGCAGGCTGAGCTGTGAACTTTTGTCTGTCCGGAGGGCACAGCCATTTTGAATGTTTACAAGCGGCTTGACCATTATGGATATTTAAAGCAACAGCACTCTCCCAGATTCCAGGAGCTTAAGAACAGGTTCTGCTTGCCAGTAACCCCAAGGACACTATGGACCTGGACGATTGAAAAGGTGCAACATTCCCCTTGTTACTCTTATACCCCACACCCTCTGGGCAAACAGAAGTGTGGCCATCCCCCACTCTAACTCACCTTCTGGGCCTGCAGGAACTCTATCCCGTTCTGTGTGATTGGACAGAGTCTGGGTGCCGTGCCCTCCCTCAACTTTTTTGTTTATTTATTTATTTTCTTTCTCTTTCATTTTATTTGTTTTATTGCGTGTTTTTGTCTGCTTTAAAACTATTATTATTACTACTACTACTTTTGTCCTTATTACTGTTAGTCTTTATTCCTCCCCTCCTAGGTCCTAGTTTTCAGCTTTTTTTTTTTTTTTTTCCTTGTTCTTTGTTGCAATTTTTTTTTTCTTTTTTCTCTTGGTTAACTCCATTCTTTCTTTTTCTTTTTGCATTTTTCCCACTTTTTGTGCTCATTGTTCTTCTTCTCTAACTTTTTTTCTCTTAGTGCCCTATCTCCAGATATTACAGGTTTTCTTGTTTTTCTCTTCTTTTTCCTTTTTTTGGTTACTGTTACTGTTACTGTATGAATCCAGGGTGTATATTTTGTCCGTGTGCTTATAGTTTTTGATGGTTATTCAATTGTAATTTTTGTCTAACTAAGTGGGAGACAGCAACAGTCCCCATACGACACAACTACATCCATACGTCTTGCAGCTTCACTTACTGAAAGAGAGCCACTACCTCCTTATCCACCAAGAAGCCAACAATAAAAAACACCAA
The DNA here is from genome assembly GCF_000298275.1 of Orycteropus afer afer. NCBI lineage: Eukaryota > Metazoa > Chordata > Mammalia > Tubulidentata > Orycteropodidae > Orycteropus > Orycteropus afer. The sequence goes on along the minus strand of NW_006921750.1, from coordinate 2,152,787 downwards.
GAGCCTGAATCATGCCTGGCTGCTCTTTACGAACAGTTAACAGAGAAGTAAATACAATGCAACGATGTCTCAGAGACAAGAGACCATGCAGTCCACACAAAGAAGCAAGATAGAGAGGTAGTAACAAGGGAGCAGGATGCAGACCCAGAACACATCCCTGAGGAAGAAGTAGCTTTGGAACTCTCTGATAAGGAATTCAAAAGAATTGTATTTAGGTATCTTTAAAGGATTTAGAGACAGACCAAAGAAAAAAAAAAAAAAAAACCTAGAAGAATTTTGAAAGAAAATACAAGAATAAAATGACAAAATAAATGAAAAATTAGAAATGATTCTAAATCTACAGATAGAAATCCAGAAGATTAATACTAAATTGTCAGAAATGGATAACACATTGCAAGGGCAAAGGAGTAGAATTGATGCAATAGAAGACACAACTAATGAGATTGAAAACAAATACCTGAATACTTCTTTGGAAAAGGATCAATCAGAAAAAAGAAAATCAAAACAAAATGAAGAAACCCTAATGTTCATGTGGGATACCATGAAAGGTAATAACCTATATGTCATTGGAATTCCAGAACAGGAAGAGAAAAATAAAACCACTAAGAAAATTAACCAAGATTTGTTGGAGCAGAACTTCCCTGATATGATGGAAGATGAGAATGTACTCATTCAGAAGTCCAATGCATCCCAAACAGGATAGACTGCAAAAGAAAATCACTAAGACATATCATCATCAAACTCAACAAAACCAAAGACAAAGACAGAATTCTAAAAGCAGACCAGGAAAAACAAAAAGTTACAAAGGATAGCCAGTAAAAATAAATTTGTATTTCTCAGCAGAAACCATGCAAGCAAGAAGACAATGGGATGGTACATATAAAACTCTGAAAGAGAAAAATTTTCAACCAAGAATTATTTCCTGGCAAAATTTCACTTCACATATGATGATGAAATGAGGAGATTTCCAGATAAGCAGAAACTAAGGGAATCAGTTCAATGCCGAACAACCTTACCAGAGATGCTAAAGGGAGTCCTTTGAACAGAGAACCAAAAATAACAAACAACAACCAACCATTAATATACAACATGACATAATCCGAAACCACACCTATGGACATATCTAAAGTAAAATGAGCTTACAAGATTGTAAACAGGGAACCAGAGACATCAATTGGCAAGTGAGGACATTACAAACAATAACAGTGAAAATACATTGTAGTTACAGAACTTCTAAATGGTGTGGAAGTTAAGAGAGTTGCAAGATAGAATGGAATTTTCTAAATTCAGGGAGAAAATGATAAAGCATATAGTAACTTCAAAGAAAAATAATAAACTTTCATATCACAATAAAAAAGATGAAAAGCACAAATATTCAGCAAATACTAAAACAAAACCAACAAAGGAAATGATAACATGATTCATAAACATAATGAGCTCTGCACAGAAATAATATGGAACAAAGAACCAGAGACACCATGAAAAAATACATACCAAAATGATAGCAATCAATTCATACTTGTCAATAATTACACTGAATGTTAATGGATTAAATGCACCACTCAAGAAATGGTGAGTTGCCGATTGGATAAGAAAACAATACCCATCAATATGATGCCTACAAGAAACACACCTTAGAGACAAAGACAAAAATAGACTATAAAAAAAGGATGGAATAAAAGATATATCAAGCAAATGGCAACTGTAAGAGAGCAGGAGTGGCAAAATTAATTTCTGATCAAATTGACTATAAGACAGAAACCACCATATGAGACAAAGAAAGATACTATATGACTAAAGGATCAATTGAACATGAAGATATAATCATAATAAATATCGATGGAGTGAATGAAAGAGCCCAAAATACATAAATCAGACTTTAGAAGAGTTGAAAAGCCAAATAGATTACTTCACAGTCATAGTGGGAGACTTTAATACACCACTTTCTTTGAAAGATAGAACAACTGGAAAGAAACTCAACAAAGATGTAGAAGAGCTAAACAACACAATCCACCAATTTGGCATTATAGACATACATTGTTCTCCAGTGCACATGAAATATTTTCCATGGTAGAGTATATGTTAGTCACAAAGCAAGCCTTAATAACCTTAAAAACATAGAAATACTGCAAAGCATCTTCTCAGAATATAATGCTATCAAATGAGAAATCAACAACAGGAAGATCAACAGAGAAAGAGTGAATACAAGAAAACTGAACAACACACTCCCTGAGAGAGACTGGGTAAGAGAAGAAATAAAAATTGAAATCCAAAAATTCCTTGAATCAAACGAGAATGAAAACACAATATACCAAAATCTTTGGGACACAGTAAAAGCAGTGATCAGAGGTCAATTTATAGCAATATTTGAACACATCAAAAAAGAAGAAAGGAGCAAAGTCAACACTATAAACCAACATCTCCAACAATTAGAAAAAGAATAGCAAGAAAAGTCTACAGTCACCAGAAAAAAGGAAAAAAAAAATTAAAAAGATTCAAGCAGAAATCAATGAAAGAGAAAATAGAAGAACAATAGAAAAAATCTACAAGACTAGAAGTTGGTTTTTTTAAAAGATCAATAAAATTGACAAACCACTGGGAAACTTAACAAACAAAAAGAGGGAGAGGATAAAAATAACACGAACAAGAAAATGAAATGGGTGACATCACAACAGAACCAATTGAAATGAAAAGGATAATATCAGGATACCATGAAGAACAGTACTCCAACAAATTTGAAAATCTGGAAGAATTGGACAAATTTCTAGAAACACACCACTTGCCTAAACTAACACAGACTGACGTGGAAAAGTTTAACAGGTCCATCACAAAAGAAGAAATTGAACGGGTCTTCAAAAATTACCAACTAAAAAATGTCCTGGCACAGATGGTTTTACCGAAGAATTCTACCAAACATTCAAAGAAGAAATGATACCAATCCTACTCAAACTATTCCAAAACATAGAAAAGGATGGAACCCTCCCTAACTTATT
>NW_006921750.1:2147761-2149582 GCF_000298275.1 Orycteropus afer afer | reverse complement strand
ATAAAACAAAGGAGAAGAACCACATGATCATATCAATTGATGCAGAAAAGGCATTTGATAAAATCCAACACACATTTCTTATCAAAACTCTCAGAAAAATAGGAATAGAAGGGACATTTCTCAACATAAAAAAGAGCATTTATGCCAAACCAACAGCCAACATTATTCTCGATGAAGGGAGACTGAAACCATTCCTCTTGAGAACAGGAACCAGACAAGGATGCCCTCTATCACCACTTCTATTCAACATTGTACTGGAAGTCCTAGCCAGGGTCATAAGGCAAGAAAGGGAAATCAAAGGCATCCAAATCAGTAATGAAGAAGTGAAACTATCCTGATTTGCTGATGATATGATCCTATACCTAGAAAACCAAAGAGATTCAGTCAAAAATCTTCTGGAACTAATTGAGAGATTTAGCATCATGGCAGGATATAAGATCAACATCCAAAACTTAGTAAGATTCCTCTACACCAGCAATGAGATTTCAGAAAAAGAAATAAGGAAATCAGTGCCATTTTCAATAGCTACCAAAAAAATATAAATACTTGGGAATTATCTTACCAGGGACACCAAAGACCTACACAAAGAAAACTATAAAAAACTACTTCAAGAAACCATAAGAGATCTGCATAAATGGAAGAATATACCATGCTCATGGATAGAAGATTGAACATTGTGAAAATGTCAATTCTACCCAAAGCAATCTATACATCTGTATACCCATGTTTGCCTTCTATACATTCAGTGCAATCTCAATCCAGATCTCATTAACATTCTTTAGAGATATGGAAAAAAACTATAATTAACTTTATATGGGAAAGAAAGAGATCTTAGAGGAGCAAAGCACTATTGAAGAAGAACAAAGTAGGAGGTCTCACACTGCCTGATCTCAAAATCTACTATAGAGCCACAGTCGTCAAAACTATCTGGTATTGGTTTAATGACAGATACATAGACCAATGGAATAGAATTGAGAACCCAGAAATAGATTCATTCACCTGTGGTCAGCTGATCTTTGACAAAGGGCCAAAATACATCAAAAGGGGAAGAGAATGTTTAATAAATGGTCCTGGGAAAATTGGATATCCATTTGCAGGAAAATGAAACAAGATCTGTACTTCACACCATACACAAAAACGAACTCCAGATGGATTAAAGACTTAAATGTGAAACCTAAAACTATAGACTTCCTCAAGGAAAAACTAGGGGCAAATTTATGGACCCTAACAAATGGCATAAATAGACTCTCAAGCATAACTCAAAATGAACAAACAGCAGAAGAGAAACCAGATGATTAGAACACTCTAAAAATTATATTTTTATGTGCTTTCAAAGACTTCTCCAAAAGAGTCAAAAGAGAACCTACAGATTGGGAAAAAATATTTGGTAATGATATATCTGACAAGAGACTTATCTCTAGAATTTATAGAATACTCCAGCACCTCAATAGCAAAAAGACAAACAATCCAATTAAAATTTGGGCAGAAGACATGAATAGCCACTTCACCAAGGAGGATATTCAAGTATCCAAAAAACATATGAAGAAATGTTCAAAATCATTAGCTATTAGAGAGATACAAATCAAAACAACGAGATACCATCTTGCTCCAGCACTAGTAGCAAAGTTCAGCCAGATACAAAATAATGAATGCTGGTGAGGTTGTGGAGAGATTGAGACTCTCATACACTGCTGGTGGGACTGTAAAATGGTACAACCATTGTGGAAAGCAGGATGGTGATTCCTTCAAAAGTTGGAATTAGAAATACTATTTGACCCAGCTATTCCATTACTAGGTATATACCCTAAAGAAGTGAAAGCC
>NW_006921750.1:2139690-2147489 GCF_000298275.1 Orycteropus afer afer | reverse complement strand
GAAGGAAATTTTCTTTGTTGATTACCAAGGGTGGGAGGGGAGGGGAGGGGAGGGAGGGAACACTATTTGATAGATAGAGATAAGTATTGATGTGGGTGAAGAGAGGGGCAATGTACCAAATGTGAGTGATCAATATGGTGGCACTGAGGAAGAGAAAGACATAGAGAGGTACATGGCTTGTATAGACAACAGAGATGAACCCTTTTGCACATACAGTACTGTCTTGTCAGTGAAGGCAAACATGGGTATACAGATGGATAGATGGGTGGACAGGCTTAACTAGTAGGTATGTCTATGAAGTGGGGAGTGTACCCAAGAACATGCATAGGGTTGGTAGACAATGGTCCTATAAGTTTATGTGTATAATCTGAATTCACAGGTGTAGAGTAGAGTTGAGAAGGGGCAAGGTTGTAGTCCCTGCTTAGTCACAGCCAGTTACCCAGAGGGACTGAGTAGTTGAACCTGTGGGCTTGGAACCACAGTCGCAGGGGACATCAAGCTCAACTGGCATAACATACTACACAAAACATTGTTCCACCTCCTACTTTTGTGTGTAGTGACTGGAATCTTAAAAGCGTGCAATCTGCCATCTAGATGCAATGATAGGTCTCTCCTCATCCAGAGCAAAGAAGAATGAAGAAAACCAAAAATTCATGGAAAAAATTAGTCTTAGTGACTGGTACACCATCCAATCTGCAGCCTATAGAACTGTGAGACCAGAATGACTAGCTGGTGCCCAACTACCACTATCAACCACTTAGAAGGACATCTATGTAGGAGATCCTGGAGAGAGAGGGAGAACAATGTGCAACAAAATTCAAAATCATTTGGAGAGAAAAAAAAGGGGGGACCTGGTTTACTGCTCTGATAGAGCCTGGTGGAACCCCTGAGACTATGACCCCTGGCTGCCCTTCAGTTCTGGCATTGAACCCACACCTGTGGCTTCCTGCCAAACAGAAGACAGGTATATGAGTTGAACATTTCCCTGAGGTAGATACACTGCTTGGAGAGAACAATCATGGGAGAAAGAAGGCATGTTTAGTACAAGAAGACAGCTCAGGGAGCAGGAGTTCATGGAGGGATGGACACGGGGAAGAGGTAACTATCAGGAGGAAGTGGGAGGGGAGCTGTTGCCTTGTGGTAAATTGTAATCAATGTCATGAGACAAAGTGTATGTGAACTGCTGTATGGAAAGTGAATTTGCTCTGTAAATTTTCACCCAAATCACAATTTAAAAAAGAAAGAAAGAAAGAAAGAACTTATCAAACCAATTAAAAAAAAAAAAGATAATTCAAAAATGGTTGTAGCATTATATTGACAGAGAACTTCCAGTAATGCAAGCTGGATTCAGAAGATGTGGAGTTTGGGATATCATGGATATCAAATGAATCTTGGCTCAAAGCAAGGAATACCAGACAGATGTTTCCTTGTATTTTATTGACTACACAAAGGCATTTGATTCTGTGGAACATAACTGATTGTGGATAGCATTGAGAATGGGAATTCCAGACACTTATTTTTGCTCATGAGGAAATTGTATATAGACAAGGAGGCTGACATTCAAGTAAAACAAAGGGATACTGTATAGTTTCAAATCAGGAAGGGAATGCATCAAAGTTGTACCCTTTCACCAAACCTGTATGCTAAGCAAATAATCTGAGTAGCTGGACTATATGAAGAACATAGCATCAAGACTGGAGGAAGGCTCATCAACAACCTGAAATACACACACAACACAAACTTGTTTGCTGAAAGTGAGGATGACTTGATGCACTTACTGATGAAGATTAAAGACTACAGTCTGCAGTGTGGATTACACCTCAATATAAAGAAAACCAAAATCATCCGAATAGAATCAATAAGCAGCATCATGATAAATGGAGAAATGTTTGAAGTTGTCAAAGATTTCATATTAATTGGTTCCATAGTTAATACCAATGGAAGCAGCAGGCAAGACATCAGATGAAATATTGCATTGGGCAAATCTGCTGCAAAAGACCTCTTTAGAGTGATGAAGAGCAAATATGTCTCCTTGAAGACTAAGGTGCACTTAACCCAATCCATGGTTTTTCAATCACCTCATATGCATGTGAGAGGTGGACAGTGAATAAGGAAGACTAAAGAAGAGTTGATGCTTTTGATCTGTGGTGTTAATGAAGAATACTGAAAGCATCATGGACTGTAAAAAGAACTAACAAATCTGTTTTGGAAGAGGTGCAGCTGGAATGCCAGACTTCCTCTAACCTAGTTTGCTCATGTTGTCAGAAGGAACCATTCTCTGGAGAAGGATATCATGCTTGGTAATGTGGAGGGTCAACAAAAAAGGGGAAGACCTCAAGGAAATAGGTTGACACAGTGGGTTCAATGATGGGTTTTAGGTATATCAAGGATTGTGAGGCAGGTACAGGACCAGACAGTGTTTCATTCTGTTGTACATAGGGTTGCTATGAGTTGAAGATGACTCAATAGCATCTAACAACAATATATGGGGAAGATACTGAAAGACACAGGAAGCATCAAGGCAAGATGGAAGAATACAAATAGTCACTTTACCAAAAAGAAATGGATAGATAAAACATATGGAACCATAAAAAAGTTACCTGTGTTTTATTGACTATGCAAAGACATTTGATTGTAAGCATCTGTGTTAGATTGGGGTCTCTAGAAAAGCCAAAACACTAAAGCATACATATGTATATGTTGTTGTGTTATTTGCCATCGAGTTGGACGTGACTCATAGCGACCCCTCCTTGGGTTTCTCAGGTAGTATCACTACTGAAGTAGATTGCCTCATCTTCCTTCCGAGGAGTGGCTGGTGGGTTTGAACAGGCAGCCTTCTGGTTAGCAGTCAAGTGCCTTAGGCACTGTGCCACCAGAGCTCCTACATATGTATATAGAAAGAGAAATTTATCTTAGGAATATCACTCACACGTTTAGAGAAGCTGGCAAGTCCCAAGTTCCAGGATCGAACATCAAACTGGAAGCTGTTCCTGACTCACACAGCTGCAGGGCTGACGAGCTCAAGGTTGACAGGCATTATACCTGCTGCTGACTTTGAAGGGTGAAAAATCTGAATCCACCAGGCTGAATGGTGCATCGTTCACTCATGGACAGTTGTAGCCAGCACAACAGGATCCAGATCCACAGAAGACTGTCTCTTTTCCCAGAATGTCCATAAATATATTGGAAGAAGGTCATACCCCTAAAGAAACTTCCTTTCAATGGATTGGCTGCTCAAATCATATGCATCTGATCTCATTATGGGAATAACCACATCACAACAGCTTAAACCACTCAGCTTCATGACCCAGTCAAGTTGACACACAACCCCAAATATCAAAGTCTACCCCTTGTCAACTTGGAAGTTGTAAACATCTCCTTAATGATATATAATCTCTAAATAAGGACAATTATAAAATCATATGTGCACCTGACTTGATACACTAAAACGTATACAACCAAAATGCATTAACCATGTTTATGTTTCATAGTTCATAACAGAAGAAAACAAAAATATTTGATGCACACAAACAATGAAGAAATATAACAATCACAGTTCTCATTTCTGCAACTGTAGCTGATATTCAGAACAACATTCTTCTACCACCCATTCCATATTTCCCTTGCCCTCAGCAAGCACCTCATCTGGTCATCGTTCATTGCCTGGTGAGGTGACCCAAACCTTCAATCCTGAAGGATCTGGGCCATTAGTAGTCATATCAGAATTGGGTTGCTGTAGGTTTAAATTGACTTTAATCCCTGGGCATTCTAGTACTAACATGTCCTGAAGAATCTTCTTTACCTCCATTATGTAACATCAATTCAATTTTCCCTTGGTAATCAGGATATATCATACCAAACAGTACAGTAATACACTTCTTTGTTGATCCAGAGACATGAGGAAGCCAAAATGTCCAGGTACTATTCTTAAGTTCTAGTTCAATGTAATCAGTATTATGTCTCCAAGTGGCAGTGTTCCTCCCTTTGGGACTAAGATCTCCAGACCTACAGAGCATAGGGTAGCAGGGACAGGAAGCAAAATTTTTTTTAATGGGTCACTAGGGGTAATAGTGAATGGTATCACTCCTGTTTCCAACCCTTGGTTCCTAAACATGTGAATCCTGACTATTGAAGAAACAGCACCATATATTGGATGTTGGCTTACAGCATATACACACTCCTGGAGAACATTATCCCAACCCTTCCAGGTATTGCCACCTAGCTGGTGTGGTAATTGTGTGTTTAATAGGCCATTTCATTGTTCTATCAAGCCAACTGCTTCAGGATAATGGGGAACATAGTAAGACCAATGAATTCCATAAGCATAGGCCCACTGCTGCACTTCATTTGCTGTGAAGTGAGTCCCTTCATCCAAAGCAATGCTGTATGGGATACCATGACTATGGATAAGGCATTCTGTAAGTCCAGGGATGGCAGTTTTGGCAGAAACATTGAGTGCAAGGAAGGTGAATCCATATCCGAAATAATTATCTATTCCAGTGAGAACAAAACACTGTCCTTTCCATTATGGAAGTGGTCTGATGTAATCAACTTGTCACCAGGTTGCAAGCTGAACACCCAAAGGAATGGTTCTGTATCATGGACTCACTGTTGGTCTCTGCTGCTCACAGATTGGGCACTTAGCAGTGGCAGTAGCCAAATCAGCCTTGGTGAGTGGAAGTCCTTGTTGCTGAGCCCATGCATAAACTCCATCCCTGTCCCCATGGCCACTTTATTCATGAGCCCATTGGGCAATGACAGGAATAGCTGGAGAAAAAGGATGACTGTTTTCCACAGAACATGTCATCCTATCCACCTGATTGTGAAAGTCCTCCTCTGCTGAGGTCACCTTTTGGTGGACATTCACGTGAGACACAAATATCTTTGCTCCTTTGGCCCATTCAGAAACACCTATCCACATACCTCTTCCCCATACATCTTTGTTATCAATTTTCCAATCATGTTCCTTCAATGTCCCAGACCAGCCAGGCAAGCCATTAGTCACAGCCCATGAATCCATACACAGTTGTACATCTGGCCTTTTCTTTTTCCATGCAAAAAGAACAGCCAGATGCACAGCTTGAAATTCTACCATTGGGAAGATTTCCCTTCACCCAAGTCCTTCAGAGAAGTGCCAGAAAGGGGCTTCAACACTGCTGCTGTCGACTTTCTAATGGTGCCACATTGGGCAGAACCATCTGTAAACCAGGCATGAGTTTTCTGTTTCTCAGTCAATTGAACATAAGGAACCCCCCATGAGGCTGTAGGTGCAGACTGGAAGAAGGAAGGTAATGTGACTGAAGTGGAGACCATAGGCATTGGGGACACTTCCTCATGTAACTTACTTTTGCTTTCAGGTCCTGTCCAAGCCTGATCTCTTATATACCACTTCCATTTAAAGATGGAGTGCTGCTGTACATATCCAACTTTAAGACTCTGTAGGTAAGACAAAACCCAGTTCATGATGGAAAGCTCAGATCTCATGGTGATTTGGTGGCCCATGGTTAGGCATTCAGTCTCTACTAAAGCCCAGTAACAAGCCAAAAGCTGTTTCTCAAAAGGAGAGCAGTTATCTGCAGAGGATGGCAGGGCTTTGCTCCAAAACCCCAAGAGTCTGTGTTGAAATTCACCAATAGAGACCTGCCAAAGATTCCAAACAACTTCTGTATCTGCTACAGATACTCCCAGCATCATTTGATCAGCTGGACCACATGGCCCAAGTGGCAGAGCAGCTTGCATGGCAGCCTGAATCTGTTGCAGAGCTTTCTGTTGTTCTGAGACCCACTCAAAACTAGCAGCTTTCTGAGTCACTTGATAATCCTGAAGCAATATGCCCAAATGAAGGATATGTTGTCTCCCAAAGCCAAAGAGGCCCACCAGACATTGTGCCTCTGTTTTAGTTGTGGTGGATGACAGATGCAATAACTTACGCTTCACTTTAGTAGGAATATCGTGACTTGCCCCACACCACTGGACCCCTAGAAATTTCACTGAGGTGGATGGGGCCTGAGTTTTCACTGAGTTAATTCACTGAGTTAATTCCCTACCCTCTGGCAAGGAGATATCTCACCAATAAGTTTAGAGGCATCAATACTTCTTCCCTATTAGGTCCAATCAGTATAATGTCATCAATATAATGGACCAGTGTGATGTCTTGTGGAAAGGAAAAGTGATCAAGATCCCTATAGACTAAATTATGACATAGTGCTGGGGAGTTGATATACCTGTGAAGAAACAATGTGAAAGTATATTTTAGGCCTTGCTAGCTGAAGGTAAACTGCTTCTGATGATCCTTTGAATTTGGTATTGAGAAAAAGGCATTGGCCAGATCAAAAACTGCATACCAAGTACCAGGAGAAGTACTAATTTGTTCAAGCAATGAAACCACATCAGGAACAGCAACTGCAATTGGAGTCATGACCCAATTAAGTTTACACTACTCCATTGTCATTCTCCAAGATCCATCTTTTTTTTTTTAAATTGTAATCTGTGTAAAAATTTACAGAGCAAATTCACTTTCCATACAGCAGTTCACATACACTTTGTCTCATGACATTGACCACATTTTACCTCAATGCAACAGATCCCCTCCCACTTCCTCCCCATAGTTACCTCTTCCCTGTGTCCATCCCTCCATGCACTCCTGCCACTGAGCTGTCTCCTTGTGCCTAAACAGCCCTTCTTCCTCCTGTGATTGTTCTCTCCAGGGAGTGTATTTACCTCAGGTGAATGTTCAACTCATATGTCTGTCTTCTGTTCAGCTGGAAGCCACAGGTGTGGGTTCAATTCCAGACCTGAAGGGCAGCTAGGGGCCATAGTCTCAATGGTTCCACCAGGCTCTATTGGACCAACAAACCTGGTCCCCACCTTATTTTTTTCCAAATGATTTTGAGTTTGGTTGCACATTGTTCTCCCTCTCTATCCAGCATGTCCTACATAGATCCCCTTCCAAGTTGTTGACAGTGGTAGCCAGGCACCCTCTACTTATTCCAGTCTCATAGTTGTATAGGCTGCAGATCAGATGGTGCAGCAGTTGTTAAGACTAATTGTTTCCATGAATCTTTGTTTTTTTTCATTCTTCTTTTCTCTGGATGAGGAGAGACCCATCTTTGCATCTAGAGGGCAGTTTGCAAGCTTTTGAGATCCCAGTCGCTACTCACCAAAATAGGAGGTGGAACAATGTTTTGTGTAGTGTGTTATGCCAATTGAGCTTGATGTCTCTAGTGACTATGGTCGCAGGTCCACAGGTGAAACTACTTGGTCCCTCGGGGTAGCTGGCTGTGACCAAGAAGTGACTACAACCTTGTCCCTTGTCAGCTCTACTATATACCTGGAAATTCAGATCATAGAAATAAACTTATAGATCATTGTCTGCCAACCCTATATATGTTCTTGGGCACACTCCACACTTCATAGACATACCTACTAGTTCACCTGTCCACCCATCTATCCACCAATATACCCATGTCTGCCTTCACTGACAATGCAATACTGTATGTGCAAAAGGGTTCATCTTTGGTTTCTGTATCTCTCATGTACCTCTCTATGTCTTTCTCTTCCTCAGTGCCACCACAATGATCACATATATTTGACACATTGCCCTCGTCTTCACCCAAATCAATACTTATTTCTATTTATCTAACAGTGTTACAGGGTTGTATCCTTTCTCCACACTTATTCAATCTATATGCTGAGCAAATAAGCTGAGAAGCTGGACTATATGAAGAAAAACGTGGTATCAGGATTGGAGGAAGAATCATTAACAACCTGAGATATGCAGACGATAAAACTTTGCTTGC
>NW_006921750.1:2135697-2138020 GCF_000298275.1 Orycteropus afer afer | reverse complement strand
TTTCCCAATCTGTAGGTTCTCTTTTGACTCTTTTGGAGAAGTCTTTGGAAGCACATAAAAATTTAGTTTTTAGAAGGTCCCAATAATCTGGTCTCTCTTCTGCTGTTTGTGCATTTTGAGTTATGCTTGAGAGTCTATTTATGCCATATATTAGAGCCCCTAAATTTGCCCCTAGTTTTTCCTTGAGGAACTCTATAGTTTCAGGTTTCACATTTAAGTCTTTTATCCATCTGGAGTTTGTTTTTGTGTATGGTGTGAGGTACAGATCTTTTTTCATTTTCATGCAAATGGATATCCAGTTTTGCCAGCACCATTTATTATACAAGCATTCTCCTCCCCATTTGATGAATTTCAGCCCTTTGTCAAAGATCAGCTGACCACAGGTCAATGGAACTATTTCTGGGCTCTCAATTCTATTCCATTGGTCTTTGTATCTGTCATCAAACCAATAACATTCTGTTTTTACTACTGTGGCTGTATAGTAGGTTTTCAGATCTGGCAGCATGAGACCTCCTACTTTGTTCTTCTTCTTCAATAGTGCTTTGCTTATCTGAGATCTCTTTCCTTTCCATATAGAGTTAGTGATTGGTTTTTCCATATCCCTAGCCTAAGGCACTTGACTGCTCACCAGAAGGCTGGCAGTTCAAACCCACCAGCACTCCTCGGAAGGAAGGTTGGGCAATCCTACTTCTGTAGTGATACTGCCTCAGAATCCCAAGGAGGGGTCGCTATGAGTCGGGGCCAACTCGACGGCAAACAACAACAACAACAAAGAATTTTGATCAAATCTGGATTCAGTTTGCACTGAATGTATAGGTTGCTTTGGGTAGGATTGACATTTTCACAATGTTCAATCTTCCTATCCATGAGAATGGGATGTTCTTCCATTTATGTAGATCTCTTATGGTTTCTTGAAGTAGATTTTTATAGTTTTCTTTGTAGAGGTCTTTTGTGTCCCTGGTAAGATTTATTCCCAAATATTTTATTTATTTATTTATTTTTTGGTAGCTATTTTAAACGGTATTGGTTTCCTTATTTCTTTTTTAGCAATCTCTTTGCTGGAATAGAGGAAGCCAACTGATTTTTGGACATTGATCTTATATTCTGCCACAATGCTAAATCTCTCAATTAGTTCCAGTAGGTTTTTGACTGAGTCTCTTTGGTTTCCTATGTATAGGATCATATCATCAGCACACAGGGATAGTTTGACTTCTTCCTTACCAATTTGGATGCCTTTGATTTCCCTTTCTTGCCTTACGACCCTGGCTAGGACTTCTAGTACAATGTTGAATAGAAGTGGTAATAGCACTGTTCCTGTTCTCAAGAGGAATGGTTTCAGTCTCTCTCCATTGAGAATAAAGTTGGCTGTTGGTTTGGCATGGATGCTCTTCATTATGTTGAGGAACGTCCCTTCTATTCCTAATTTGCTGAGAGTTTTGATCAGGAATGGGTGTTTGATTTTGCCAAATGCTTTTTCTGCATCAATTGATGTATCATATGGTTCTTCTCCTTTTTTTTTATTAATGTGGTGAATGATGTTGACTGTTTTTCTAATGTTGAACCATCCCTGCATACCTGATATGGACCCCACTTGGTCATAATGCATGATTTTCTTGATGTGTTGTTGGAGTCTATTGGTTAGGATTTTTGCATCTATATTCATGAGAGATATTGGTCTGTAGTTTTCCTTTTGAGTGATGTCTTTGGCTGGTTTTAATATCAAGGTTATGCTTGCTTCATAAAATGAGTTAGGGAGAATTCCATTCTTTTCTATGTTTTGGAATAGTTTGAGTAGGATTGGTATCATTTCTTCTCTGAATATTTGATAGTATTCTCTGGTGAAACCATCTGGGCCAGGACTTTTTTTAGTTGGTAATTTTTTGAAGACCTGTTCGATTTCTTCTTTTGTAACGGACCTGTTAAACTTTTCCGCATCAGTATGTGTTAGTTTAGGTAAGTGGTGTGTTTCCAGTAATATGTCCATTTCTTCCAGATTTTCAAATTTGTTGGAGTACAGTTTTCCATAGTATCCTGATTATTTTCCTTTTATTTTAGTTGGTTCTATTGTGATGTCACCCATTTTTTTTCTTATTCATATTATTTCTATCCTCTCCGTGTTTTCCTTTGCTAAATTTGCCAGTGGTTTGTCAATTTTATTGATCTTTTGAAAAAACCAACTTCTGATCTTGTTGACATTTTCTATAACCCTTCTATTTTCTGTTTCATTGATTTCTGCTCAAATCTTGATTATTTCTTTTCTTCTGGTGACTGTAGGCTTTTCTTGCTGTTCTTTCTCTAATTGTTGGAGATGTTGGTTTAAAGT
>NW_006921750.1:2107668-2110405 GCF_000298275.1 Orycteropus afer afer | reverse complement strand
TGTTGCTTCCGAGGCATCATGACGTTGTTGTATTTAGATCTCTGTTAACTGTTTATGAAGAGCAGCCAAGGGTGGTTCAGGCTCTTCTTGGCGGTTTTTTATCATTGGCCTGTTGCTTTTCAGTCTTGCAGGCCCCGAGCGTCCTTGGGTTTGCACCAGTTGGAATCTCCGAGCCGCCTGTACTGTCAGGGTCACTCAGTTCGCTGTCAGACCGCAGCTCCATATGTCTCATTTTTTTGGTATTTTCATGCAAATTATTCTGCTAGTTGGGGTTTAGTCCAATTCTGTATCCTTCCCTTTCAGGCTGAGGGGTCCAAGATTATCTTCTGTGTCTGTGTTAATTGGTTTCCCTTTTCTTTGTTGAAGTGGGTCTTTGCAATCCTTCTGCCTCGTCCGCCATCTTGCTGGAAGCCCCTGCTCTGTTCATTCTTGTATCCCCGGGATCTGGCCTACCCCTTCTCTGCCTCATTCAGCCTCCTTGCAACACCAGAGGAGGCTCTGTTCCAGTCTGTAAACGGAAGGAAAACTCCAGCGTCCCAAATTGTACACAATTCACTCAACCTCCAGGGTCGCAGGCTCTGGCCCTGGGCGCTGTCCGCTACTGGCGCCACAACTTCCCCTGCGTCCCCTGCAGCACCTCTCCCAGAGATGATGTTTTGCAGTATTTCAATGCTTTTGAATTTACTGAGGCTTGTTTTATGTCCTAGCATATGGTCTATTCTGGAGAAGGATCCATGTGCACTGGAGAAGAATGCGAATTGTGTTTTTGTTGGGTGAAGTACTCTATATATGTCTATGAGTTCCAGTTGGTTGATTATATTGTTGAACTCATCTGTATCCTTGTTGAGTTTTTTTCCTGTTGACCTATCTCTCCTTAAGGTGGTGTGTTAAAATCTCTTACTACTAATGTATACTCGTCTATCATCCCTTTTAATTCAATTAATATTTGCTTCCCTTATTTTGGAGCATTTTCATTGGGTGCATATTTATTATTGTAACATCTTCTTTGTTGATTGACTGTTTCAGCATCATATAGTGCCCATCCTTGTCTCTTAAGATATTTTTCACCTTAATGTCTATTTTGTCAGAAATCATAATTGCTACCCCTTCCGTTTTTGGTTTCCATTTGCTTGGTATATTCTTTTCCATTCTTTAACTCTTAATTTGTTTTTATCTTTGTGTCTATGGTGGGTCTCTTATAGGCAGCATATTGATTGGTCTTCTTTTCTTATCCAGTCTGCTATTCTGTTTCTCTTGATACATGCATTTAGTCCATTCACATTGAGTGTAATTAGTGATAGATATGAGTTAATTGGTGTCATTCTATTGTGGTTTTTTGTCATATCATTGGTGATTCGTTGGTCCGTGTATATTTCTGTGCTGAGTTCAGTTTGTTGGCTATTGCTTTCTCCCTTTTCTTCTTTATAGTCAGTATTGTGTTTATTACACCCATATATTTTCCTTCCTTCTGGATTTGCTTAGAAGGATTGTTACTTTTCTCTATGGTTACCTTGGAGTATATTCTTTTCTCTATAGTTTTAGAACAGTGCCTGCTGCACAGACATTGTTGTGTTTTCCTCTCTATTTTAGGATCTGTACCTAGAAGCAATATTCCCTCTGATAGGTTAGTTGTTGTTGTGTGCTGCTTGAGCTCCTTGGTTTTTATGGTAGAAAGTTTTATGGTCTTATTATGAGTATCTATTTCTGATTTGGTTTTAGAGTTGATGTCATATATCCTGGTTTTGATGATCTTTGTTGTGTGTTCTCTATTGGTAGGACTTCCTTAAGCATTTCTTGTAGGGTTGGTCTGTTTTTCACAAAGTCTCTTAATTTCCGTTTATCTGAGAATGCCTTGATTTCACCCTCATATTTGACAGATAATTTGACTGGATATAGGATTCTTGGTTGGAAGTTCTTTTCCTTCAGAGTTTTATATATGCCTTCCCACTGCCTTCTTGCCTGCATGGTTTCTGCTGAATAATCGGAGCTCAGCCTACCTGATTTTTATAAGTAATATTTCTTTTTCCTGGGCAGCTCTCAAAATTTTTTTTCTTTGTATTTGGTTTTGGAAAGTTTGATTATAATATGCCTCAGTGTTTTTCTTTTGGGATCTATCTTTTGTGGGGTTCTATGAGCTTCTTGAACAAATATCATTTTTTCCTTCATGATATGGGGGAAGTTTTCTGTTAGCAGGTCTTATGCAATTTTCTTGGTGGTCTTTTTTGCCTCTTCTTGTTCTGGAATTCCAGTGAGTCTTTTATTGTTTCGTCTAATGTCATCCATATAATTCATAGGCTCTCTTCCTTTCTCTTAAATCTTTGTTCTGATTTTTCTTCATACAGGCTAGTGTCCAGGGATTTGTATTCTAGTTGGGATATGTGCTCTTCAAACAGTTCTAATCTTGAGCTTCTTCTGCGTTGGGTAGTTGTGCCATTTTGGTGCTCATGTTCTGCCTATCAATAGACATCTTCTGCATTTCTAACTGTTGTTTTTGTATGAGTTCCAATTGTGCATTAATCTTAATATTCTGTTCCTCGATGTCTTTCCTGAGTTCCTCCAGGGAACTCTCTGTGTTCTTCTTGTTTCTGTTTGGGGTTTCCTTAGGCTCTTTTATAGTTCTATAAATATAGCTTCTAAATTTCTTCTCAGATAACTCTATTGCCTCCTCTTCCTCCATGTATAATAAGACCTGTTTTTGGTTTTGCTTTTAATGCCTTGCCTTGTCCTGTTTTTTTTT
>NW_006921750.1:2096712-2107568 GCF_000298275.1 Orycteropus afer afer | reverse complement strand
TTAATGTTGCCTGTTGTTTCCTAGACATTTTGAGGTTGTCTTTAACTGCTGGTTATGTGTTGATTTGTTTTGTCTTGGTTTTATGGTTTAATATTTTGAAAAGGTGAAGCTGGTGTACTTTTATTTTATTATTGATTCAGGCATGCTGGGTCACTCTGCAGTTTTCTTTGTGATGGTGAAATCACTGTGTGGAATGTGGATATGGGTTTCTATTTGTCATAAAGAGGGTTTAGAGTTTGAAAGGGGAGGTTTTATGGTAATTGGCTGAATATGGTTTGTTCTACTGAATGAGTGAAGTTATTGGCAGAGAAGGTGGGAGCAGAAGAAGCTTGCTGTTGCTAGGGTCGGTTACTAGGGCTTTGAGCCAGCTGCTACTGATGATGTCATACTTTTATTTACAAGCCCACAGCTGAATTTCAGGAAAGATTCCTGTAGTTAGGGTATCACCACTTTCCGCCACTCAAAGACAAACTCAAAGGCCCCACTTCCAAGGCACCTTGGCACCAAAAAGGCTGATCCAAGGAAAATTCCCGGGTCTGCACTTGGCTTCCTCTCTCTCCACCCCATTTGCCCATAGCACTTGCCTAATCCTTCTAGACAGTGAACAGCTCGGGAGTTTGTCTATGATACCACCCACCTGTGGTGCCAAAGATGTGTGCAATTTCAGCTGTGCTGGAGTCAGGAGAGTGCTTGCTAGTAATCTGTGGTCCCGATATCAGTGACAAAGACAAGCACAGACCTCTCAATGTCTCCCATGCTGACCCAAGACCACTCAGTGACCCGCTGAGGGAGGAGTGAGCTCACCCTCCTGGAGCATCAGTGAGCTCTCTGCTTGGGTTTCAGTGGTGCTGCACATGACTGTACCTAGCTGACCCAAGATACTGATAAAATCAGTTGCTGAAGGTAGTTCCTTGGGGTATTTGCTGGTATGTTGGTGTCTTCACTGGTATGCTGATATAGGGTGTCTTCTTCCTTGGCCCATGGAAATCTCAGGTGACTGCCCTTGTCTGCCAGTCAGTGACTCCACCAGGGAACTTTCCAATGGCCTCTCTCAGTTGACTGTCTTCCCTCTATCTTAAGGTAGATCTTCCTTAAATTATTTCCCTGTGACTTTCCTCTAATTCTACTCTAATTCTGTGTTTGGTGCACTCTGATTCAGTGAGCTGTTCAGGTCCCCAAAATCCCTAATTCAAACTGCTGTACCTAGTTTTTCAAGCACTAAGATGTTAGAGGGAAATCACGTGGTGATTACTGATAAGACTCCATTTTGAATCTCCGTGTCCCTGGTTGTTCCATATTCTTTTCTATGCTGAGCTCATTATGTTTATGAATTGTGTTATCAATGCTTTCATTGGTGCTGATTTAGTATTTGCTGACTATTTCTGCTTACCTTCTTTTTTATTGTGATATTAAGGTTTAACATTTTTCTTTGAGGTTACCCTATGAGTTATAATTTGCTCCCTGAATTTAGAACAGTCTATTCTATCTTGCAACTCTCTTAACTTCCTCACTATTTAGAAGTTCTGTAACTACTCAGTATTTTCACTATTTTTGTTTGTAATGTTCTTACTTGCAAATTGATGTCTCTGGTTCCCTGTTTGCAATCATGTAAGCTCATTTTACTTTGAATATGTCCATAGCTATGGTTTCTGGGTTGCGTCATCTTGTGTATTAATGGTCGGTTGTTATTTACTGTTTTTGGTTCTCTGTTCAGAGGACTCCCTTTAGCATCTCTTGTAAGGTTTGTCTGGTTTTAACAAATTTTCTCAGTTTCTGCTTATCTGGAAATCTCCTCATTTCACCATCATATTTGAGGGACAGTTTTGCCATGTATGTAATTCTTGGTTGAAAATTTTTATGTTTTAGGGTTTTATATATACCGTCTAATTGCCTTCTCGCTTGCATGGTTTCTGCTGAGAAATTTGAGCTTATTTTCACTGGCTGTCCATTGTAAGTAGTTGTTTTCCCCATGTTTTGTAAGTAGTTCTTTTTCCCATGCTGTTTCTGGATTCTTTATTTGTATTTGTTTTTGATGAGTTTAATGATGATATGCCTTGGTGATTTTCTTTTGGGGTCTATTTTGTTTGGGGTTCTTTGGACTTCTTCAATGGATATATTCTCATCTTTCATCATATCAGAGAAGTTCTCCAACAAATCTTGGACAGTTTTCTCAGTGGTTTTATTTTTCTCTTCCTCTTCTGGAATTCCAATAACATGTAGGATATTCCTTTTGATGGTATCCCACATGAAACTTAGGCTTTCTTCATTTTGTTTAGATTTTTTTCTGATTGATCCTTTTCCAAAGAAGTATTCAGGTATTTGTCTTCAATCTCATTAATTCTGTCTTCCATTGCATCAATTCTACTCCTTTGCCCTTCCAATGTGTTATCTATTTCTGACAATTTAGTATTAATCTTCTGGATTTCTATCTGTAGATTTAGAATCATTTCTAACTTTTCATTTATTTTGTCATTTTGTTTTTGTATTTTCTTCCAATATTCTTCTAGGTTTATTTCTGTGTTTTCTTTGGTCTGTCTCTTAATCATTTGAAGATACCTAAATAGAATTCTTTTGAATTACTTATCAGAGAGTTCCAATTCTGCTTCTTCCTCAGGGATGTGTTCTGGATCTGTCTCCTGCTCCCTTCTTTCTACCACTTTATCTTGCTTCTTTTTGTGGACTGTGATGGTCTGTTGTCTCCGAGACATTGTGACATTGTTTTATTTAGATTTCTGTTAACTGTTTTTGAACAGCAGCCAAGGGTGATTCAGGATCTTCTTGGTGGTTTTTTATTGTTGGCCAATTAGTGGAGAAGGAGGTGGTGGCTCTCACTCAGTAAGTTAAGTTGCTGGAGGTATAGGTGTAGTTGTGTCTTATGGGGTCTGTTGTTGTCTCCCACTCAGTTAGACAAGAATTACAATTGGATAACCATAAAAAAGCTAAAAGCACATGTAAAAAAAAATACACCATGTAATCACACAGGAAGAGTAACCAAAAAAAAGAGAAAAGAGAATAATAATAATAATAATAATAAAAACAAGAAATCCCGCAATATCTGGGGATAGGGCACTAAGAAAAAAGAGGTAGAGAAGGATAGTAATAAAAAAAAATGGGAAAAATTCAAAAAGAAAAACAAGGAATGGGGTTAACCATAAGAAAAAAAAATAATAATAATGTAACCAGGAACAGGGTAAAGAAAAGGGTAAAGAAAAGAAGCTGACAACTAGGACTTGGGAGGAGAAGAATAAAGAATAATAGTCAAAATGAAAAAAGTAGTAATAATAATAGTAGTTTTCAAACAGACAAAAACGAACAAACTAAAAACAAGAAAACAGAAAGAGAAAAATAAAGAAAGAAATATAGAACAAATCAGGGGAGGGCAGGGCAGGGCACCCGAGTTCTGTCCAAGCACACAACTGGGATGGAGTTCCTGTAACCCCAGAATGTGGGTGGGAATGGGGGATGGCTGCCCCTACTTTCACCAATTGGGTGTGGGATATTAGAGTAACAAGGGTAATATCTCACATTTTCAGTCATCTAGCTCTGGAGTGTTCTTGGGGTTATTGGCAAGCGGAACCTATTCTTAAGCTCCTGGAATCTGGGAGAGTGCTGTTGCTTTAAATATCCAAAATGGTCAAGCCACTTGTAAACAATCAAAATGGCTATGCCCTCTGGATAGGCAAGTCTGCTCAGCCTGCCTTCCTCTTCACTGCTGCTTTATCTTTTATTCCCCAGCCACCAGAGCAGTGCTCCATGAAGTCCCTGGCTAGCAGTGCTGAGTTTTAAGTTAATTCTTAGGTCCTACCACCACTCGGCAATCTCCAAGCTGTCTGTGGCATCAGGATCAGTTAGGATCGCTGCCAGACCTCATCTCCGTATGTCTCCTTTTTTGGTATATTCGTGCAAATTCTGCTAGTTGGGTTTTAGTCCACTTCTATATCTTTCCCTTCAAGGCTCAGGGTTCCAGGACTATCTTCTGTGTCTTTGTTAATTGGTCCCCTTTTCTTTGTTAAAGAGGGTCTGTGTGGTCTTTCTGCCTATTCTGTCATCTTACTGGAATTCTCCATCTGTTTTTTTTGCACAGGCCACATAGGCAAATTAAATGGAGATGTAGTGGGAATCACCACACCTGCATCCTTCAAGTTCCTGATGGTGGTAGTAATCTCTGCAGTCCCTCCAGGGATATGGTATTGATTTTGATTTACTATTTTTCTAGGTAGAGGCAGTTCTAATGGCTTCTACTTGGCTTTTACTACCATAATAGCCCTTACTCCATGTGTCAGGAACCCAGTGTTGGAACCCTGCCAATTCCAGAGTGTATCTATTCCAATTATGCATTCTGGGACTGGGACAATCAGTACAGGATGGATTCAGAGATGCAAGCACTCACTGTGAGATGCACCTGACCTAAGATTCCATCAATAACTTTACCTCCATATGCCCCAACTCTGACTGGTGGGCCACAGTGACTCTTTGGGTTTCTTGGAATTAGTGTCAGTTCAGATCTGGTATCTAGTAATCCTCAAAAAGTGATTATTTCCTTTTCCCCAATGAAGAGTCACTCTTATAAAAGGCCTTAGATCCCTTTGGGGAAGGCTGGGAGAAAGATTGACAGTATAAATTTTTGGCAATGTAGTGAGGTTCTTCTTCAAGGAGACTTGTCCTCCCCTTCATTCAAGGGGTTGTGGGTCTGTCAACTGACTCAAGTCTGGGAATTGACTGAGAGGCCATGATTCTGCATTCTGATGATTCAATCTAGACTGCTGTTCATGTGACCTAGAATTCTTCTGTTTATACCACAAAACCACAACTACTGCCGAGGAGTTGGATCTGACTCATAGTGACTCCTTGGGTTTCTGAGGCAGGATCATTATGGAAGTAGATTGCCCAACCTCCCTTCTGAGGAGTGGCTGGTGGGTTTGAATTGCCAGCCTTCTGGTCAGTAGCCAAATGCCTTTGCTGTTGTTGTTGTTATGTGCCATCGAGTCAAACCCGACTCATAGCGACCCCCCTCCTTGGGTTTCCGAGGCAGTATCACTACAGAAGTAGGATTGCCCAACCTTCCTTCCGAGGAGTGGCTGGTGGGTTTGAACTGCCAGCCATCTGGTTAGCAGGCAAGTGTCTTAGCCACTATGGGCATAAATATTTAGCGTTTCCCATGTATTCCACTCCTTGGAACACTATTCCTAAGTAACCTATGCCATAATTCCACAGGAGTCAGAGTACTCTGACTACTGTTTTGATTCTTTTGCCCATTATGATAACCACACTCACCTTGTCTTTGTCGATTAACTGCTGCCACTTGTCCACTACTACCACAGGGTCCAATAAACCCCATCATCGTTAAGTGTCTTAGTTCAATTAGGTCAGTTCCCACTGTCAAATCTGGCTTACATAAAATAACAATCACAGCAGCCTTCAAGGATGCTGGAACTCTCTTCACAAATTTGTTCCTCACTGTAGTGATAAAAGGTGTGTCCTCTGGGCTCTCCATTTCTGGGTCTAAGAGTTTAATCTAATAAATCAATTCTAACATGTCAATTTCCCTAAGGTTCTTGATATCTTCTTCTACATTATACCAAGGCAGGTCTGGTACTTCCACTTGACTTAAGATAGGCCACCGCATAATCCATGCTTCAGTAAGCCAACCAAATAAACAATTAGATCCTTTTCCAATCTCTCAAGCTGAAACATTGAAGAATCTGTACTTAGTGGGCCTAAATCAATAAAATCAGACCAATCCAATGTTACCTTTTTTGAACCATTATCCCACACCCTCAGTAGCCATTCCCACATAATTGTTATTCGATGTATGGAAGAAAGTGAGGAGGTGATTCTACTTGATAAGAAAAATAGTACCAGCAGCATAGAATGTAACTGGAATTGAGGCAGGCGAAAATACAATCTGAGTATAGAAAACTGGACCCTAACTGACAATTTCAACAAACACAGAGAAAAAATTTTACCTAAGTAATGATTGCTTAGGGGCTGCTTTTAGCCACAACTCATTCCTTGCAGCACTTAGAATACTGAATCAGAAGTTCACTTTAATATCAGAGTTGACTTCCAGTGGAATAGGCATACAAGCTACACAGACACTCTTCAACAAAGAAAAGAGAAGCCAATTGACAGAGATACAAAAGACAATCCTGGAGCCCTGAGCTTTGAAAGGACATATACAGAAATGGATTAGTCAACAACTAGTAGAAAAACCTGAATGAAAACAGTTAAGTACAGAGATGGATGGAGCTACAGACTGTCAGCTACTCTGACAGCACCAAAAGATTGAATATTTCCAAGAGGTGTTGGGACCTGAGAATTGACCCAAACATCAGCCCTGCTCACCAAGGGCTGCAGGGATGACTGTGTTGGTGGCCAGTGACTATGAAGGGAAACAGCAAAGAGTGAGACATCCTGAGCTGTGGACTTTCAGCTGTCCAGAGGGCACAGCCATTTTGAATGTTTACAAGTGGTGGTCATTTTGGATATTTAAAGTTACCATTGGTGCAGCCATTTTGAATGTTTACAAGCAGTGGTCATTTTGGATATTTAAAGTGACCAAGGGTGCAGCAATTTTGAACGTTTGCAAGGGGTGATCATTTTGAATATATAAAGTGGCTGAGGGTGGGGCCATTTTGAATGTTTACAAGCAGTGGCCATTTCAGATATTTAAAGGGATGGCATTCTCATTTAGATTCCAGGGACCTAAGAATAGGCTCTGTTTGTCAAGGATGTCAGGGACATATGGGAGGCTGACAATAGGAAAGGTGACAGGTGGTGAGTGAATAAGTCCTGACAACTAGTGAATAGAGGAGCACAGTACCCAGCTTACTTAGATAACATCCAAAGAAAACAAAAATCTTGGGAAAGTCACTTCCTCATACAATAACCAATTAAATATAAATACAACATCACAATCTCTTGAAGACAACAGACCATTGCAGTCCACACAAAGAAGCAGTACAAACAAGGGACCAGTATGCAGATCTAGAACACATCCATGAGGAAGAAACAGCATTGGAATTCCCTGATAAGGAATTCAAAAGAATTGAGAGACAGATCAAGAAAAATACTGACAAAATTGAGAAAAATACAGAGATAACTCTAGAACAATTTTGAAAGACAATACAAGAATAAAATGAAAAATTAGAAATGATACAAAATTTACAGACAGAAATCCAGAAGATTAATACTAAATTTTCAGAAATGGATAACACATTGAAAGGGCAAAAGAGTAGAATCAATGGAGGAAGAATTAGTGAGATTTAAGAAAAATATCTCAATCCTTCTTTGGAAAAGGATCAATCAGGAAAAAAACAACAAAAAAAGATCAAACCAAACTGAAGAAAGCCTAAGGTTCATGTAGGATACCATTAAAAGGAATAACCTATGTGTAATTAGAATTTCAGACAAGGAAGAGACAAATAAAACCACAGAGAAAATTGTAGAAGATTTGTTGCAAGAGAATTTCCCTTGTATAATGAAAGATGATAATATATCCATTGAAGAAGCCCGATGAATGACAAACAGGATAGAATCCAAAAGAAAATCACAAAGACATATTGTCATCAACTCACCAAAACCAAAGACAAAGAAAGAATCCTGAAAGCAGCATGGGAAAAATGACAATTTACCTACAAGGGGCAACCAATAAAACTAAACTTGGATTTCTTGGCAGAAACCATGCAGGTGAGAAGACATGGGATGGTATATATAAAATCCTGAAAGTAAAAAAAAAAAAAATTCCAATCAAGAATTATATACCCAACAAAATTGTTCCTCAAATATGATGGTGAAAGTAGGACATTTCCAAATGAAAGGAATTTGTTTAAACCAAACCAACCTTCCAAGTGATGCTAAAGGGAGTACTTAGGATAGAGAACCAACAACAGAACAACTGACCATTAACACACATAATGACATAATGCAGAAACCAACCCAGTTATAGAAGTATCTAAAGTAAATAAGCCTACAAGATTGTAACAGGGAACCAGAGACATCAATTGACAGATGATGACAACTACAAACCAAAAAAGGGAAAATATTGTTTAGTTACAAAACTTCTAAATGCTAGAGAAGTCAAGACAGCTGCAAGATAGAATGGACTGTTGTAAATTTGGGAATAAAATTATAAATCACAGGGAAACCTCAACAAAACAAACAAAAATAGTGCAGTTACAGAACTTCTAAATGGTGAGGAAGTCAAGAGAGCTCCGAGACAGAATGGACTGTTCTAAACTCGGGAAAAACCTGAGGGTAACCTCAAAGAAAAATAGTAATCTTTTGCATCATAATGAAAAAGAGGAAAAGCACAAATATTTAACAAACACTAAAACAACAGCAATGGAGGAAATTTAACACACTTCATAATCAACACAGAAAATTATATGGAACAAAGAAACCAGAAATCTCATGAAAAAGCACATAACAAAATGATGGCAACCAATTCATACTTGTCAATAATTACACTGAATGTCAGTGGATTAAATGCACCACTCAAGACACAGAGAGTTGCAGAATAAAAAAGAAAACATAACTCCTCAATATGCTATCTACAAGAGATGCACCTTAGAGAGAAACAAAAATATAGACTAAATATCAAAGATTGGAAAAAGATATATCAAGCAAATGGCAACCAAAAAAAAAGAGTAGTGGCAATATTAATTTCTGATAAAATTGACTTTAAGACAAAAACCACCATAAGAGAAAAAGGACATTATATAATGATTAAATGTTTGCTTGAACAAGAGGACATAAAAATAATAAATATTTATGCACCCAATGAAAGAGCTCCAAAATACATAAACCAGAATTGAAAAGACAAATAGATAACTCGATTCATATAACAAGAGTTCAATGCACCACTTTCAGTCAAAGACAGAACAAATGGAAAGAAATTCAACAAAGACACAGAAGAACTAAAAATACAATCCACCAACTTGACCCTATAAACACCTACAGAGCACTTCACCCAACAACAGCACAATATACATTCTTTTCCAGTGCACATGGAACATTCTCCAGTATAGACCATATGTTAGGCCACAAAACAAGCCTCAATAAATTTAAAAACATTAAAATACTACAAACGATTTTCTCTGACCACAATGCTGTAAACTTAGAAATCAACAATAAAAAGATGGATGGAAAAAAGAGCAAACACAAGGCAACTGAATAATACCATCCTTGAAAATGACTGGGTAATAGAAGAAATTTTAAAAAATATATGTATTAAAAATTTCCTTGACTCAAATGAGAATGAAAACACAACATATCAAAATCTTTGGGACACAGCAAAAGCAGTCATCAGAGGCCAATTTATAGCAATAAATGAGCACATCAAGACAAGAACAAAGAGCCAAAATCAATACTTTAACCCAACATCTCCAACAATTAGAAAAAGAGCAAAAAAAAAAAAAAAAAGCCTACAGTCAAGAAGAAAAGAAATAATAAAGATTTGAACAGAAATGAATGAAACAGGAGGGAAGATAGCATCTTACCTGTAGCATACATTTAGTTTCCTGTAGCATCCTAGTGCCTGAAAAACTACAGCAGTTTGAAGTGGGGATTCTGGCATTCTGTGCAGCTCAGTAAGCCAGAGGACACGAAAATCAAGGAAGTAGAAATAGAAAAGAGGGAGAGGCAGTGTAACCAGCTGGAAAAAAATAGAAAATAGGGGAACTTGTGCTGCAGAGTGCAAACTGACTGGCAAGACAGAGTATTGGAGGGTTCCCAGGAGCAATGGAGAGAACACACTGAATGACCTGTAGCCACTCCATAGATCTACCTTCAGCACCCACGTTTATCAGTAAACTTGGGACCACAGGAAGGGAGCAGAGACCCCTCTGGCTCAGGGTGCTGCTGAATTTGGAGCAGAGAGAGAAGCTCAATGTGAGCAGGCAGACTATGGGACAATCTTATGGCACAGCTAAGGGCAGCTATCCCAGGACTGCTTGTTGGCACAGAGGGATCTGGAGTACAGTGTTTTTGTAGCTGTTTGAATCTGGCAGAAAGTGGAGACCACCTACCATTGTGGTTTTTGCCAAATTTGAGCTGTGGGCCTGTGAGTAAAAGTATGATGTCATCATTAGCAAACTACACAAAGCCTTGGGAATGGCTACCAGCACCTTGGAGCTTTTTCTTTTTCTTTTTTCTTTTTTTTCTCCATTTTCTTCCTCCTTTCTCAGCCTCTCTGCTGCCACATCCAATAGAAAAACCACATTGACCCACCACAACACTTGCCGACTCCAACCCAGAACACCCATCATAATGAACAGAGACCTGGATCCACATTTCACACAGTGATCCTATCATCACAAAGACAACTGCAAAGGAACCCAGCACACCTGAATTAATAACTATAAAAACAAATATACCAGCTCCACCTTTGCAAAATATTAATTCATAAAATCAAGACAAAAAAAAATAAATACATAACTAATAAAGACAACCTCAAAATGCCTAGGAAACAATAGGCAACCTCAAATGAAACAAACAAACAACAAGAACAAAAAAATGGGATAAAATCCCAAACAAAAGTCTTATTACACATAGTGGAAGTGAAGGCAGCAGAATTATCAGGGAAGGAATTTAAAAGGTATGTTATAGAACTCTACAAGAGCTCAAGGAAACCCCAAACAGAATCAAGGAGAACACAGATAGCACCCTGGAAGAATTCAGAAAAACCATTCAAGAACAAAATAATAAGATTAATACAGCATCAGAAATCGTACAAAAAAAGCAGTTAGAAATCCAGAAGACGAATACCCAAATAACTGAATTACACAACACAGTGAAAGCACAAACGAATAGGCTAGAACTGGCTAAAGAAAGAATTTCCCAACTAGAAGATAAAT
>NW_006921750.1:2094374-2096528 GCF_000298275.1 Orycteropus afer afer | reverse complement strand
AAAAAAAAAAAAAAAAAAACACTGAGAAAATTGTGGAAGACTTACTAACAGAAAATTTCCCCCATATCATGAAAGAAGAAAATATATTTGTCCAAGAAATTCAAAGAACCCCATATAGGATAGATTCTAAAAGAAAAATACCAAGGCATATCATAATCAAACTCTCCAAAACCAAAGAAAAAGAAAGAATTTTAAAGCTGCCCTGGACAAAATAAATATTACTTATAATAATCAAAAAGTTAGGCTGAGTTCTGATTACTCAGCAGGAACCATGCAGGCAAGAAGACAATGGGATGACATATATAAAACACTGAAAGAAAAGAACTTCCAACCAAGAATCCTATATCCAGCCAAACCGTCCATCAAATACGAGGGTGAAATCAAGATATTCTCAGACAAACAGAAATTAAAGGATTTTTTAAAAACCAGACCTACCCTAAAAGAAAAACTTTAGGAAGTCCTTCCAATAGAGAACACACAACAGAGAACAACAAAACTAAGAGACAGGACATCAACACTAAAACCAAGTCAGAAATAGATGCTCCAAATAAAACCATAAATCATGGTACACTAAAAAACAATAAAGTCAATCTTCACACAACAACAGCAACTAACCAAATAGAAGGAATAAAAGTTCTAGGTACAAAACTTCCAAATGGAGAGGAAAACAGGACAATGTCCTCATAGAATAGACTGTTCCAAAAATATAAAGAATTCTTTACTCCAAGGTAACCACAGAGAAAATTGACAATCCCCCTAAGCAAATACAGAAGGAAGGAAAACACATGGGTGTAATAAACACAAAACCAACAGTAAAGAAGAAAAGAGAGGAAACACTTGACAATAAAATGAACTCAGCACAGAAAAGTATATGGACCAAGGAAACTCCAACAACATGACCAAATGTGTATATATATATATATATATATATATATATATA
Source organism: Orycteropus afer afer (assembly GCF_000298275.1). Lineage (NCBI taxonomy): Eukaryota > Metazoa > Chordata > Mammalia > Tubulidentata > Orycteropodidae > Orycteropus > Orycteropus afer. Next base: position 2,095,588 of record NW_006921750.1, on the reverse strand, counting down.
TATATATGATGATGATAGCAATCAATGCATACCTAGTTATCACTAGTTATCACTAGTTACACTCAATGTGAATGGACTAAATGCACCAGTCAAGAGAAAGAGAGTGGCAGACTGGATAAGAAAATAAGACCGATCAATATTCTGCCTACAAGAGACCCACCTTAGAAACAAAGATAAAAACAAATTAAGAATTAAGTAGTGGAAAAAAATACCAAGACAACAGTAACCAAAAGAGGGTAGGAGTGGCAACATTGATTTCTGATAAAATAGACTTTAATGCAGAAAACAACATAAGAGACACTATATGATGCTGAAATGGTCAATTGAGCAAGATATTATGATAATAGGTATCTATGCACTCAATGAAAATGCTCCAAAATACATGAAGCAAATATTAATTGACTTGAAAGGCAAAATAGACAACTCTAAAATAGTAGTAGGAGACTTTAAGACACCACTTTCAGGGAAGGACAGATCAACTAGAAAAAAACTCAATAAAGACACAGAAGAACTCAACAACACAATCAACTAACTCGACCTCATAGGCACATAGAGAGCACTCCACCCAACAAAAGCACAGTTCATGTTCTTCTTCAAGACACATGCATCATTCTCCACAATAGATCATATGTCAGGACATAAAATAAGCCTCAATAAATTCAAAAACTTTGAAATACTGCAAAGCATCTTCTTGGACCACAATGCTATAAAATTAGAATTAAAAATAGGAAGATCAAGGATAAAACATCAAATATATGGAAGTTGAACAATGGACTGCTCAAAAACTACTGGGTAATGGAAGAAATAAACAGTGAAATGAAAAATTTCCTAGAACAGAGTTCCAGTAAGATGGAGGAACAGGCAAAAAGGCTACATAGACCCTCTTCAACCAAGGAAAGAGGAATCAATTAACACAGACAAAGAAGATAATCCTGGACCCCTGAGCCTTGAAGGGAAGGATATAGAAGTGGACTAAATGCCAACTAGCAGAAGAATTTGCATGAAAACACCAAAAAAAGGAGACATACAGAGCTGCGGTCTGGCAGAAATCCTGAGCGATCCTGACACCACATATAGCTTGGAGATTGCTGAGTGGTGGTTGTTGTTGTTGTTTGCCGTCGAGTCGGCCCCGACTCATAGTGACCCCTCCTTGGGTTTCTGAGGCAGTATCACTACGGAAGTAGGATTGCCCAACCTTCCTTCCGAGGAGTGGC
>NW_006921750.1:2091408-2092444 GCF_000298275.1 Orycteropus afer afer | reverse complement strand
ACTCGACGGCAAACAACAACAACAACAACATTATTATTACTACTTCTGTCCTTTGGGCTATTATTATTTATTCTTCCTCTCCCAGGTCTTAATTTTCAGCTTTTTTTCTTTTCCCTGTTCCTGTTTGCAAAACATTATATTTTTTTCTATTTTTCTCGCAGTTAACACCATTCCTTGTTTTTCTTTTTGCATTTATCCCATTTTATTTCATTATTCTACTCCTCTACCTTTTTCATCTTAGTGCCTTATCCCCAGATATTGCAGGTTTTCTTGTTCTTTTCTTCTTATTATTCTCTTTTTAATTTTTTGGTTACTATTTCTGTGTGATTACATGGTGTATTTTTGTCCATGTGCATTTAGTTTTTTGATGGTTATCCAATTGTAATTCTTGTCTAATTGAGTGGGAGACAGCAACAGTCCCCATAAGACACAACTAAGCCTACACTTCCTGCAACTTCACTTACTGTGCATTTCCCCACCAATGGGTCAATGATTAAAAAAAAAAAAAAAAAAAAAAAAAAAGAAGAAAGCCTAAGTTTCATGTGGGATACCATCTAAAGGAATAACCTACATGTCATTTGAATTCCAGAACAGGAAGAGAAAAATAAAAACACTGAGAAAATTATCCAAGATTTGTTGGAGGAGAACTTCCCTAATATGATGGAAGATGAGAATGTACCCATTCAGAAGTCCAATAAACCGCAAACAGGATAGACCCCAAAAGAAAATCACCAAGACATATCATCATCCAACTCAACAAAACCAAAGACAAAGACATAATCGTAAAAGCAGACCAGGAAAAACAAAAACTTACTTACAAAGGACAGCCAGTAAAAATAAGCATGGATTTCTCACCAGAAACCATGCAAGCAAAAAGGCAATAGGATGGTTTATATAAAACCCTGAAACAGAAAATTTTTCAACCAAGAATTATATACATGGCAAAATTTTCCCTCAAATATGATGGTGAAATGAGATATCCAGATGAGAAGAAACTAAGGGAATTTGTTAAAACCAGACCAACCTTACAAGAGAT
>NW_006921750.1:2090018-2090452 GCF_000298275.1 Orycteropus afer afer | reverse complement strand
CACTTCACCCAACAACTACACAATATACTTTCTTCTCCAGTGCAGATGGAACATTTTCCATGATAGTCCATATGTTAGGCCATAAAGTAAGCCTAAATAAATTTAAAAACATTAAAATACTGCAAAGCATCTTCCCAGATCATAATGATATCAAATTACAAATCAACAACAGGAAGAATAAACACATGAAAATTGGACAACACCCTCTTTAAGAAAGACTGGGTAAGAAAATAAATAAAAATTGAACTTCAAAAATTCCTTGAATCAAACGAGAATGAGAACACAACATGTCAAAATCTTCGGGACACAGCAAAAGCAGTGAACAGAGGCCAATTTATAGCAATGACTGCACACATCAAGAGAGAGGAAACAGCCAAAATCAACACTTTAAACTAACATCTCCAACAATTAGAAAAAGAACAGCAAGAAAAGCC
>NW_006921750.1:2088035-2089918 GCF_000298275.1 Orycteropus afer afer | reverse complement strand
AACAAATTTGAAAATCTGGAAGAAATGGACAGCTTTCTAGAAGCACACCATTTACCTAAACTAACACAGACTGATGTGGAAAAGTTGAACGGGTCCATCACAAAAGAAGAAATTGAACAGGTCATCAAAAAATTACCAACTAAAAAAAAAGTCCTGGCCCAGATGGTTTCACCACAAAATTCTACCAAACAGTCAGAGAAGAATTGATACCAATCCTACTCAAATTATTCCAAAACATAGAAAAAGATGGAATTCTCCCTAACTTATTTTATGAAACAAGCATAACATTGATATCAAAACCAGGCAAAGACATCACTCAAAAGGAAAAATACAGACCAATATCCTTCATGAATATAGATGCAAAAATCTTCAATAAAATCTTAGCCAATAGACTCCAACAACATATTAAGAAAATCATTCATTATGACCAAGTGGGGATCATATCAGGCATGCAGGGATGGTTCAACATTAGAAAAACAATCAACGTCATCCACCACATGGATTTTGTAAATAAAACAAAGGAGAAGAACCACATGATCATACCAATTGATGCAGAAAAGACATTTGATAAAATCCAACACCCATTCCAGATCAAAACTCTCAGCAAAATAAGAATAGAAGGGACATTCCTCAACATAATAAAATGCATCTATGCCAAACCAACAGCCAACATTATTCTCAACAGAGAGAGACTGAAACCATTCCTCTTGAGAACAGAAAACAGACAAGGATGCCCACTATCACCACTTCTATGCAACATTGTACTGGAATTTCTAGCCAGGGCCATAAGGCGAGAAGGGAAATCGAAGGCATCCAAATTGGTAAGGAAGTAGTCAAACTATCTCTATTTGCTGATGTTATGATCCTATACATAGGAAACCCAAGAGACTCAGTAAAATCTCCTGGTAATAATTGAGACAGTTAGTATCATGGAAGGAAATAAGATCAATGTCCAAAAATCAGTTGGATTCCTCTACATCAGCAAAGAGATTGCTAAAAAATAAATAAGGAAATTAATACCATTTACAATAGCTACCAAAAAATAAAATAATAAAATACTTGGGAATAAATCTTACCAGGGACACAAAAGACCTGTACAAAGAAAACTATAAAAAAAAAATTACTTCAAGAAACCATAAGAGATCTACATAAATGAAAGAACATCCCATGCTCATGAATAGGAAGATTGAACATTGTGAACATGTCAATTCTATCCAAAGCATTCTATACATTCAATGCAAACCCATTCCAGATCTCATCAACATTCTTTGGAGATATGGAAAAACCAATCACTAACTTTATTTGGAAAGGGAAGAGAACTTGGATATGCAAAGCACTATTGTAGAAGAGCAACAAAGTAGGAGGTGTCACACTGCTGGATCTCAAGACCTAATAGAATGCCACAGTAGTCAAAACTGCCTGGTATTGGTTTAAGGACAGATGCATAGATCAATGGAATATAATTGAGAACTCAGATATAGATCCATCGACCTGTAGTCAGCTGATCTTTGACAAAGGCCCAAAATCCATTAAATGGGAAGGAGAATGTTTGTTTAATAAATGGTGCTGGCAAAACTGGATATCCATTTGCAGAAAAATGAAGCAAGATCTGTACCTCACACCATTCACAAAAATGAACTCCAGATGGATCAAAGACTTAAATGTGAAACCTAAAACTATAGAATTCCTCAAAGAAAAACTAGGGGCAAATTTAGGGGCCTTAACATATGTCATAAATAGACTACCAAGCATAACTCATAATACACAAACAGCAGAAGAGAAATCAGATTATTGGGACCTTCTAAAGATTAAATTTTTATGTGCTTCCAAAGACTTCTCCAAAAGAGTCAAAAGAGAACCTACAGATTGGGAAAAAATATTTG
>NW_006921750.1:2078058-2086960 GCF_000298275.1 Orycteropus afer afer | reverse complement strand
GGGCAGTGTTTCGTTCTGCTGTGCATGGGGTAGCTATGAGTCAGAAACGACTCGACTGCCCTTAACAACAACAACAACATGATGAGTGAAATAAGTCAATCACAAAAGGACAAATATTATATTAGTCCATTATTGTAAAAGTCAAGGAAAGGTTTATCTACGGAAGGAAATTTTCTTTGCGTGTTACCAGGGGTTGGAGGAGAGGGTAGGGAACTCTATTAGATAAATAAAGATAAGTATCGATTTGGGTGAAGAGAAGGGCAATGTACCAAATGTGATTGATCAATCTGGTGGCACTGAGGAAGAGAAAGACATAGAGAGGTACATGAGAGATACAGAAAACAAATATGAACCCTTTTGCACATACAGTACTGCATTGTCAGTGAAGGCAAACATGGGTATACTGGTGAATAGATGGGTGGTCAGGATGAACTAGTAGATATGTCTATGAAGTGGAGAGTGTACCCAAGAACATGTATAGGGTTGGCAGACAATGGTCCTATAAATTTATGTGTATGATCTGAATTCCCAGGTGTATAGTAGAGCTGACAAAGGACAAGGTAACTGCTTTGTCACAGCAAAGGGACCAAGTAGTTGAACCTGTGGGCTTGGGACCATAGTCATAGGGGACATCAAGCTCAATTGGCATACATACTACACAAAACATTATTTCACCTCCTACTTCAGTGAGTAGCAACTGGGATCTTAAAAGCTTGCAAGCTACCATCTAGATGTGATGATGGGCCTCTCCTTGTCCATGGCAAAGAAGAATGAAGAAATCCAAAAATTCATGGAAGCAATTAATCCTCGTGACTTGTACACCATCCAATCTGCAGCCTATGACTATGAGACCAGAAGAACTAGATGGTGTCTGGCTACCATGGTCAACCACTTGGAAGTGGATCTATTTAGGAGATCCTGGATAGAGAGGGAGAACAATTTGGAACAAAAATCAAAATCATTTGGAGAAAAAAACAAGTGGGAGACCAGGTTTGCTGGTTCAATAGAGCCTGGTAGAACCACTGAGACTAAGGCCCCTAGGTGCCCTTCAGGTCTGGAGTTGAACCCACTCCTGTGGCTTCTAGCCAAACAAAAGACAGGCATAGGAGTTGAACATTTACCTGAAGTAGATACACTCCCTGGAGAGAACAATCATGGGAGAAAGAAGGGCTATTATGCACAGGGAGACATCTCAGGGGTCAGGAGTGCATGGAGGGATGGACACAGGGAAGAGGTTAACTATTTCAAGGAATTGGGAGGGGAGCTGTTGCATTGTGGTAAATTGTGGTCAATGTCATGAGGCAAAGTGTATGTGAACTACTGTATGGAAAGTGAATTTTCTCTGTAAGTTTTCACCTAAATCACACACACACACACACACACACACACACACACACAAATCCTAGAAACAAAAGAGAATGAAGATACATCTTACCAAACCCTATTGGACACAGCGAAAGTAGTACTCAAAGGTCAGTTTATAACAATAAATGCATACATCAAAAAAGAAGAAAGAAACAAAGTCAACACTCTAACTCAACAACTCCAAGAATTATATACAAAATGAAAAAAAGAAAAAAATCCTACAGTATCCAGAAACAAGGAAATAAAGATCAGAGCAGAAATAAATGAAACAGAAAACAAACAAACAAAAAAGCAATAAAGAAAATCAACAAAACAAAAAGCTGGTTCTTCAAAAAAATTAACAAAATTGACAAACCACTGGCAATTCTAACAAGAGAGAAAAAAGAGAAGATGCAAATTACTAGAATTTAAACAAAAAGGCTGCCATCACAACAGAACCAACTGAAATTAAAAAGATACTGACAGAATATTATGAAAAACTGTACTCCAGCAGATTTTAGAACCTAGAAGTGATGGACAAGTTTCTGGAATCACAAGACCTACCTAAGCAATCCCATTCAGAGATAGAATACTTGAACAGACCCATAACAAAGGAAAAAATTGAACAAGTCTGTGGTAGTTATGTTTGTGTGTCGACTTGGCTGGGCCTGGTTGAATGGCTGGGCAGTTGGTGGTAGTTATTTCCCATGATGGGACTGGCAATCAACTCCATGGTTGGATCTACCACAAGCAGCTGAGTTGCTGCCTTTAGGGTGATCAATATGTTTTGAGCAGCCAGCAGCTATCCAAGTGAAGAAAAACCTCTAGCTCCAGTGGGCTGGGAGCAGGAGGTGGAGCTGGACTACAAGGTTGAAGGGCTTTCACGCAGCCCCTAGAGCCTGCCACTTTGAACTTGGCCTTATAGCCTCCAAATTTTAGGAATAGACTCCTGTTTGTTAAACCATCCCATTTGTGGTATATTTCTTGTCAGAGTGGCACTAGGTAACCAGAACAAGTTCATAAAAAATAAATAGATAGATGATAGATAGATAGATAAATAGATAGATAGATAGATAAAAATTTCTCACAAGAAAAAGTACTGGGCCTGATGGCTTCACTGGAGACTTTTCCCAAATACTCAGGGAAGAGTTGATACCTATACTACTCAATCTACTCCAGAACATCGATAAAGATGGAACATTCCCAACCTCATTTTATGAAGTAAGCATAACACTAATATCAAAATCAGGGAGAGACACCACTAAAAAGGAAACTACAGATCAATATCCTTCATGAATATAAATGCAAAAATCTTCAACAAAATCCAACAACATATCAAAAAAATCAAACATCTTGACTAAGTGGGATTCATACCAGGTACACAAAAATGGTTTAACATCAGAAAAACAATTAATGTAATCCACCACATAAACAAAAGAAAAGAAAAGAATCTTATGATTATTTCAATCAATGCAGAAAAGGCATTTGATAAAATATAACACCTGTTCCTGTTCAGAGCTCTCAGCAAAATAGAATAGAAGGGAAATTCCTCAACATAATAAAGGACATATTTGCAAATCCAATGGCCCATATTATTATTAATGGAGAAAAGCTCAAAGGATTCCCCTTATGAATGGAGACCAGACATGTTTGCCCTCTATCACCACTCCTATTTAATATTGTCCTAGCCAGGGCACTAAGGCAAGAAAGTGAAATAAAAAGCATCCAAATTGGTAAATAGGAAGTAAACCTACCTCTATTTGTGGATGATATGATTCTTTACAAAGAAAGCCCAAGAGACTCAGCAAAAAAAAAAAAAAAAAAGCTACTGGAACTAATAGAGAGGTTCAGCAAAGCTGCAGAATACAAGGTCAACATGCAAAAATCAGATGGATTCCTCTACACCAACAAAGAGATCTCTGAAAATAAAATAAAGGAAACAATACTATTTACAATAGCTACTAAAAAGATCAAATATCTAGGACTAAATCTTACCAGAAATACAAAAGACCTGTATAAGTATTGTTTCCCTTATTTTATTTTCAGAGATCTCTTTGTTGGTGTAGAGGAATTCATCTGATTTTTGCATGTTGACCTTGTATTCTGCAGCTTTGCTGAACCTCTCTATTAGTTCCAGTAGTTTGTTGTTGTTGTTGTTGTTGTTGTTGAAAGGATACAACCCTGACACACTCCCTTCTTGACTCTAAACCATGCAGGGTCCCCTTGTTCCATTCGAATGACAGCTTCCTGGTCTATGTACAGGTTCCTCATGAGTATAATTAATTAAACGTTCTGGAATTCCTATTTTTCTCAATGTTATCCACAATTTGTTATGATCCACACAATCAAATGCTTTTGTACAGTCAATAAAACACAAGTAAACATCTGCCTGCCTGGAATTCTTTGCTTTGAACCAAGATCCATCTGACATCAGCAATGATATCCCTTGCTCCACATTCTCTTCTGAATCTGGCTTGCACCTCTGGAATTCTCTGTCAATATACCACTGCAACTGTTTTTTAATTATCTTCAGTAAGATTTTACTTGCATGTGATGTTAATGATATTGTTTGATAATTTCCACATTCTGTGGAATCTCTTTCTTTGAAAATGGTAAAAATATGGATCTCTTACATTCAGTTGGCCAGGTACCTGTCTTCCAAATCTCTTGGCATTACTGGAGTGTGTTAGAATGGGTTCTCCAGAGAAACAAAACCAGTAAAGCTTTTATATATATATATATAGAGAGAGAGAGAGAGAGAGAGAGAGAAAGAGAAATTTATTTAGGAAAATGGCTCACACACTTATAGAAGCTGGTAAGTCCAAAGTTGTTGGATCAAATGTCAAGCTGGAGGCTTTTCCCGACTTAGGCAGTTGCAGGGGCTGAGGAGCTCAAGGTTGGCAGGCAGTATACTGGCTGTTGACTCCAACAAATGACAAATCCAAGATCTCCAGGCCGAATGGTGAATTGTTTGCTCACTGACAGTTGTAGGCAGCACAACAGAATCCTTATCCACAGAAGAATGTCTCTTGTCCCAGGATGTCCATAAATGTACTGGAAGCAGGCCACATCCCTAGGAAGCTCCCTTTCAATGGATTGGCTGCTTAAAACATATTCATCTGATCCCATCATGGGAATAACCACATCACAACTGCTTAAACCACACAGAATTGTGGTCCAGCCAAGTTGACACACAGCTCCAACATGGAGTGAGGGCCTCCAGTGGGGCATCTGTTTGTTGAAATATCTCAATGGATATTCCATCAATTCTTGGAGCCTTGTTCTTCAGCAATTTCTTCAGTACAGCTTCAACTTCTTCCTTCGATACCATTGGTTCTTGATCATATGCCACCTTTTGAAATGGATGAAGATCTACCAGTTCTTTTTGTTGCAGTGATTCTGTGTATCCCTTCCATCTTCTTTTGATGCTTAATCTTCCAATATTGCAACTCCAGGCTTAAGTTTTTCCTCAGTTCTTTCAGCTTGAGAAATGCTGAGCATGTTCATCCCTTTCTGCTTTCTAACTCCAAGTCTTTGCACATTTCTTTATAGTAATTGGCTTTTTCTGCTCAAGCTGCTCTTTGAAATCTTCTGTTCAGCTCTTTTATCTTGTCACTTCTTCCATTTCCTTGGGCTACTCTCTGCTCAAGGGCTTCAGAGTCTCTTCTGACATCCATTTTGGTCTTTTCTTTCTTTCTCATCTTTTTAATGACCTCTTGTTTTCTTCATGTATGATTTTCTGATACATCCCATAATTCTTCTTGTTTTTGGTCATTGGTGTTCAATGTATTGAATTTATTCTTCAGATGGTCTCTAAATTCAGGAGGGATATATTCAAGGTCATATTTTGGCTCCCAAGAACTTCTTTTAGTTGTCTTCAACTTGCATATGAGCAGTTGATGATCTTTTCCATAACCAGCTCCTAGCCTTATTTTGGCTGAAGATATTGACCTTTTCCATTGCTTCTTACCACAGATATAGTCAATCCGATTCCTGTGTATTCCATCTGGCGAAGTCCACATGTATAGCCACTATCTGTGTTGTTGAAAAAATGTATTTGCAGTGAATAAGTTGTTGGCTTTGCAAAATTCTATCATGCAACCTCCAGCATTATTTCTGTCTCCAAGGACAAATTTTCCAACTACCAGTGATTCTTCCTTGTTTCCAACTTTTGCATTCCAGCCACCAGTGATAATTAACACATCTTGATTGCACATTTGGTCAATTTCTGATTGCAGAACTTGATAAAAATCTTCAATTTCCTCATCTTTTGCTTTGGTGGTTGGTGCATAAATTTGAATAATATATTAATTTGTCTTCTTTGTAGATATATGCATATTATCCTATAACTGACAACATTGTACTTCTGGACAGATCTTGAAATATCCTTTGTGATGACGAATACCACACCATTCCTCTTCAAATTGTCATTCCTGGCATAGTAGGTCATATGTTTGTCTGATTCAAAATGGCCAAAACCAGTCCATTTCACCCCACTGATGCTTAGGATATCAATCTTTATGTGTTCCATTTCATTTTTTGACAACTCTCAATTTTCCTAGATTCATACTTTGTGCATTCCATGTTCTGATTATTAATGGATGTTTGCAGCTGTTTCTCCTCAATTTGAGTCATGTCACATCAGCAAATGGAGATCTTGAAAGCTTTACCTTATCCATATCAGTAAAGTTGGTTCTACTCTGATGATGCAGCACTTTTCCAGTCCTATTTTGAGAACTTTTCAATGTAAGTGGCTCTTCATCCTGCAGTGTATCAGACAGTGTTTCTGGGCTATTCATATATTTTCCTATTAATGTAACAGATAGTGTTTCTCTGCTATTCACAAGTTTTCCCTGGCCAATTCTTTGAGAAGTAGATGGCCTCCTTCTTATTCCTAGACTGTCTCAGTCTGCAAGCTGCACTGAAACCTATGCATCATGTGCAACACCACTGGCATTTGAAACACCAGTGGCATAGATGCAAGTCTCACAGCAATACACCACCAGACCATGACAAACTGACAGACAAGTTTGTTTCTCTTAGCTGTTCAAAACCTCTCAACCCACCCCCCTACCAAGATCCCTGTCACTTGTTCACTCTGTCCTAGATGCCTTGGCTTTCCTGTCTTTTTCCCTCTGCTTTTCCTGACACTTGGGGGATGGGGCGTGGGACCCTCCCCTTACTTGTATCCCTCTGCTGCTTGCTCACCCTGCCCTGGATGCTTTGTTTTTCCTTTTCTTTCCCCTCCCCTTTTCCTCTACTTAGGGGTTGGGGCCTGGGTCCTTCCCCTTACCTGGATGCTTCTGCTGCTTGCTCACTCTGTCCTGGATGCATAATAGACTTTTAAATATAACCCAGAATGCACAGGAAATAGAAGAGAACTAGATGAATGGGACATTATAAAAAATAAATTCTTAAGTGCATGGAAAGACTTCCTCAAAAGAGTAGGAGAATGTACTGATTTGGAGAAAATATCTGCCTATGACATATCTGACAAAGGACTTCTCTCCAAAATCTATAGAAAATTTCAACACCTCAACACCAAAAAGACAAATAATCCAATTCAAAAATGGGCAAGAGACATGAACAGACACTTCAAAAGAGATGATATGCTAGTAGCCAACAACACATGAGGAATTGTTCTTGATATTTAGTCATTAGAGAGATGTAAATCAAAATAATGATGAGATATCATCTAACCCTAGCAATTATAGCAAAGTTCAACAGGACAGAAAATAACAAATGCTGGAGAGGTTGCAGAGATATTGGAACCCTTATACACCACTGGTGGGATTGCAAAATGGTACAACCATTGTGACAAACAGTATTGCATTTCCTTAAAAAACTGAAAAGATAAATAATATATAACCCAGCAATTCCATTACTAGCAATATATCCTAAAGAAGTGAGAGCAGGGCATGAACAGACATATGCACACCTATGTTCATTTGCAGCACAATTCAATACATTCACTATGTAAAAGATGGAACAACCCAAATTCCCATGAACATGTGAATGGATAACCAAATTATGGTACATTCACACAATGGAATACTATGATACATTAAAGAACAATGAAAGATATAGGAATCATCTCACAACGTGGATGACCCTGGAGGACATTATGCTGAGTGAAACAAGTCAGTCACAGAAGGACAATTATTGTATGAGCCCATTACAGTAAAAAGACAAGGAGGAGTTTCTTAAGGAAGGAAACTCACTCTGTATGTTGCTGGGCAGGAGAATGAAGGGGGGGGGGATAATTTTGAGCTAGTTGGGGGCCACATGCTGAGGGAGGTAAGAAGTGGTATGGTATAAAAAATGTCTGTCACCACCATGATAACATTGGGGAAAAGGAGGACACTGAATTGTGCACACACTATATAGACAGCAGAGGCTGATACCAGTATATCTACAATACTGCATTACCATTAACACCAAACACCAGACTACAGATAAACACATAAACATCTGAAAAGATCAGATGGGGTTCAGTGAACAAGATTATACTCTTGACCAGTGATAGATTAAGTTGAGACTAATATTGCACAGATACCAGTGATTTAAAATATATATACCATTAATCTTTACAGAAACAATAGAAGACAGACATAGAGCAATCCCTCACAGAAAACTAGACACTGTGGGAGAGAGATCCAACAGATCTATTGACTCAGGACCATAGTATTCTGAGACACCAGACTCAACTGACACAACAAAATACATAAAAATCTTGTTCCACAACCTACATTGATGAGTAGCAACTGGGGTCTTAAAAGCTTTCAAGCAGCCATCTGAGATGCAGCTAATGGTATCTTATATTTGGAAGCAAAGAAGAGTGAAGAAAACCAATGGCTTTTGGAAGCAATCAACCCTAGGACATGATGGACCTTGAGACTGGAAGAACTAGATAGTGCTCAGCTACCAATGCCAACCACTCAGGAAAGGAACAAAACTGGAGATCCTGGATAGAGTGAAAGGAAAAATAAAGAACAAAATTTAAAAACAGAAAAATGACCATAATTACTGGTCAGATGGTGTCTGGTGGAACCCCAACACTATGGCCCTGGAATACACTTTAGGCCTGGAATAAAACTCACTCCCAGGAGCTGGCTGTCAGCCCAATAGAAAATAAGATGTACACACAGACCACTCAACACAGGATGATGCACCCACATACTGTGTGGAGATTTATCCTTTGGAGCAATCAACCATGGGGCAGCAGAGGGGCAACATTCACATGGAGGAAATGTAGCAGTGCATAACTATGGGGCATATGAGGGGAGGGGTACAGGGAAAGGAGGGAAGGAGAGAGGGTAATGGTTGAGTATGATAAGTGGGAAGTGAAATCAAATGTACACAAAATGTAGAATGTAAAACAAACTCTGGTCTGTAACTTTGCAATAAAGCACAATAAAAATAAAATAAATGAACAGAAAGTAAAAACACAATAGAAAAAATAAACAAGACTAGAAGTTGCTTTTATGAAAAGATTAATAAAATTGACAAACCACTGACAAATTTAATAAAGGACAAGAGGGAGAGAATAAAAATAACA
>NW_006921750.1:2075184-2077888 GCF_000298275.1 Orycteropus afer afer | reverse complement strand
AAAAAAAAAAAAAATCCTGGCCCAGATTATTTCACCTGAGAATTCTACCAAACATTCAGAGAAGAACTGACATCTATCCTACACAAACTATTACAGAATATAGAAAAGGATGGAATCCTCCCAAATTCATTTTATGAAGCAAGCAAAACCTTGACACCAAAACCAGGCAAAGATACCACTAAAAAGGAAAACTACAGACCAATATCCTTCATGAATATAGATGCAAAATCCTAGCCAATAGACTGCAACAACCTATCAAGAAAATCATTCATTATGACCAAGTGGGGTTTATATCAGGTATGCAAGGATGGTTCAACATTAGAAAAACAATCAGCGCCATTAATCACACAAATAAAACAAAGGAAAAGAACATGATAATATCAATCAATACAAAAAAAAAGGCATTTGATAAAATCCAACATCCTTTCCTGATCAAAACTCTCTGCAAAAGAATAATAGAAGGGACATTCCTCAACATAATAAAGGGCATATCTGCAAAACCAACAGTCAACATTATTCTTACTGGAGAGAGACTGAAACCATTCCCCTTGTGAACAGGAACCAGACAAGGATGCTATCACCACTTGTGTTCAACATTGTATTGGAAGTCTTAGCCAGGGCAATAAGTTAAGAAAGGGAAAACAGGCATCCAAATTGGTAAAGAAGAAGTCAAACTATCACTGTTTTTGATGACATGATACCTAGAAAACCCAGGAGACTCAGTCAAAAATCCACAGGAACTATTTGAGAGATTGAGCATAGTGGCATGATACAAGATAAACATACAAAAACAGTTGGATTCTTCTACACTAGCAAAGAGATTGCTGAAAAAGAAATAAGAAAATAAATACCAGTTACAACAACTACTGAAAAATAAAATACTTGGGAATAAATTTTATCAGGGACACAAAAGACCTGTATAAAGAAAAATATAAAAGACTGTTTCAAGAAATCTACATAGATGGAAGAACATCCCACATTCATGGATAGTAAGACTGAACATTGTGAAAATGTCAATTCTACCCAAAGCAATCTATACATTGAATGCAATCTCAATCCAGATCCCATCAGTTTTCTTTAAGGATATGGAAAAACCAATCACTAACTTTATATGGAAAAGAAAGAGACCTTGGATAAGCAAAACACTATTGAAGAAGAAGAATAAAGTAGGAGGCCTCACTCTGCTGGATCTCAAAACCTGCTATACAGCCACAGTAGTAAAAACTGCCTGATAGTGGTACAATGACAGACACATAGACCAAACAAATAAAATTGAGATCCCAGAAATAGAGCCATCAATCTATGGTCAGCTGATCTTTGACAAAGGGCCAAAATCCATTAAAAGAGGAAGGGAATATTTATTTAATAAATATTTCTGGCAAAACTGGATATCAATTTGCAGAAAAATGAAACAAGATCTGTACCTCACACCATACACAGAAATTAACTCCTATCAAAGACTTAAAAGTGAAACCTAAAACTGCATAGTGCGTCAAGGAGAAACTAGGGTCAAATTTAAGGGCCGTAATATATGGCCACTCCTCAGAAGGAAGATAGGGCAACCTACTTCCATAGTGGTACTGCCTCGGAAACCCAAGGAGGGGTTGCTATGAGTTGGGTCTGACTCAACAGCACATAACAAAACAACAAACAACAAATATATGGCATAAATAAACTATCAAGCATAACCCAAAATGCACAAACAGCACAAGAGAAACCAGATGATTTTTATGTGCTTCCAAAGACTTCTCCAAAAGAGTCAAAAGAGAACCTACAGACTGGGAAAAAAATATTGGGCAATGACATAACTGACAAGGGACTTATCTCTAGAACTTATAGAAAACTCCAACATCTCAACAACAAAAAGACAAATAATCAAATTTAAAAAAATGGGAAGATGTGAATAGACATTTCACCAAAGAGGATATTTGGGTGGCAAACAAACATATGAAGAAATGCTCACAATCATTAGCCATTAAAGAGATGCAAATCAAAACAAAAATGAGATACTACCTTGCCCCAGCACTAGTAACAAAGTTCAACAAGACAGAAAATAACAAATACTGCTGAGGCTGTGGAGAGATTGGGACTCTCATACAGTGCTGGTGGGACTGTAAAGTGGTACACCACCGTGGAAAGCAGTATGGTGATTCCTTAATAAGTTGGAACTGGAAATGCCATTTGACTGAGACATTCCATTACTACATATATATCCTAAAGAAGTGAGAGCCAGGACAAGAACAGATATATGTGCACCTTGTTAATCACAACACTATTTACAATAGCAAAAAGATGGAAACAATCTTGGTGTCCATCAACTGAAGAATGTACAACCAAGCTATGGTACATACACACAATGGAATAATGCAACACTAAAGAATAACGCAGAATCTGCAAAACACGGCTTAATATGGATGAATTGGAAGGAGAGTATGCTGAATGAAATAAGGCAATCACACAAGGACAAATGTTGAATTAGTCCATTATTGTAAATAGTCAAGATAAGGTTTCTATATGGAAGGAAATTTCATTTGTTTGTTACCAGGGATGGGAGATCAGGGGAGGGAACACTGTTAGATAGGTAGAGACAAGTATTGATTTGGATGAAGAGAACAGATGCCCCATTGGAGGCACTCACTCAGTTATGCCAAGAGATTTGGAAGACAGCTACCTGGCCAACTGACTGGAAGAGATCCATATTTGT
>NW_006921750.1:2069637-2073483 GCF_000298275.1 Orycteropus afer afer | reverse complement strand
CCCAACTACATGATATACCATTGATTGTTGTTGTTGTTGTTAGGTGCATTCATTTCTGACTCAGAGATACTACATACAACAGAACTAAATGATGCCCAGTCCAGCACCATCCTCACATCCAATATTATGCTTTAGCCCCTTATTCCATCCACAGTTTCAACCCACCTCATTGAGAGTTTTCCTTTTTCACAGACTGTATATTCTAAGCATTATGGATTTCTCCAAGGATTGGTTCCTCCTGATAATATGTCCAAAGTACATGAGACAAGTCTCACCATCCTTCCTAAGGAGGATTCTGGCTGAACTTCTTCCAAGACAGATTTTTTCATTCTTCTAATGGTGCATGGTATATTCAATAATCTTCACTGATACCACAATTCAAATGTATCAATTATTCCTTCATCTTCCTTATTCATTGTCAAGGTAGACTGTAATTTCTTTACTCAATATCTTATCATTGGTCCTCTTTTTTAACTTTTTAGTATTAAATTTTAATCAACATGGATTAAAAATTAAAACAGTATAATATTATTTTATTAATTACCTCTATTCAACCATATCAACATTCTGTGCTATTTCTGTTCTCCTCTAATTTCATCAACGTGCATCTCCTAAGAATAAGAATAATTCTCCTTCATCACCACTATATATTCTATGGTTTTGCTATGTCTCTGATGACATAATGTCTAAGGTATTTAACAAGAAGGATGGAGGTTCAAACCCACCAGCCACTAGTCATAAGGAAGATTGGGCAATCTACTTACATAGAGAAACTGCCTGGGAAACCCAAGGGAGGATTGCTATGAGTCGAGATCTGCTTGACCGCAGTGAGTTTTTGGTTTTAGTGTTTGCTAATATAAATGATATAAATAATATCTATATTCCAATATGTTGCTTAATTTATACCTATGTATTCACAAGATACATAAGCATTGGGGTTACTAGTTCAAAGTGTAGGCTTATTTAAAAAATCTATATTATTTAGATTATTCTCCAACTAAGCTGCACCAATTTGCACTCCCAACAGTCTGTGGGAGCTCCTTTGAAGAAGAGAGCTTTTGATGCTTCTTTGGGTGTCTCATCTGGAAATCTTGGTATCCTGTAATATGTACAATATGTCAATTAGTACTTGAAAGTTAACATCTGTATCAAGGCATAAAGAACTTCTTAAACCAATGGATACTTTTCAGCATCCTAAGTGCCTTCTAAGAGAAGGAAAACACAAAGAAATGAATTCTATAATTTCAACTTTGATTACTAATTATACCCTGTAAAAGAACCAAGTATACTGTTCCTTGATAAAAGAGGACTCAGTTTCACAGACTCACTATCAAAAGAGAAATAAAAGCAAAGAAGAATATGTGCCAATGTGTGTGTGTGTGTGTGTGTGTGTGTGAGTTTGACAAGGAGATAATTCTGGTGCTTTTTTAAAGCCCCTTTACATTTTTGCAACACAAAAAACCAAGTCAAATATGTTCTTTCACAAAGACAAGAAAAATTAACCTTGAAAATACTGTAAATAATAATAATGATTAATGACACTTATTTCATTTAATTGGGATAGAATTAATTGATCCTCTTATATATCAAGCAAACTATTTTATACACTGCAGAACATGAAAATAGAAGGGAAATAAAACTTTTCCATGAGGTAGTTAAAACCATTTAAATTTTACCAGAAGAATGACAAAGAATTAGTGGAGTGAGCATGCTTTCTGAATATGATTAGCTATGCAATAAATGATTGATTGAAGCAGAATGTTCATTTTATTTTTTTCAATTTTATGAAATAATTTCATCCATCATTGAACATAATGCCTTTATACAACTTTATAATCGATTTAACTACTAATATTTGTAAAGAGTTGACTAAATTGCCAAAGGATTTGTATATTTGTTTTTAATTTGGTACTCAGGTTTTAGAGATAGAACAACAAAGCCTCAGAAAAATATATATAAACAGACTAATTTCACATACTTAGGATTTCCAAAGTTGATGTTAAACTCAAATTACATATAATCCATTTACATTAATGAAAAATTATAGTAGAATATACAGAAAACCATGAAGAATTCAATAACTAATTTATTTTTTAGCAAATAATGAATATTAATATTTGTTTATATTTATTAACATAATTATAATTGTTTGCCTTATGTCAAAACAAATCAGAAAAATGAGGCTTCTAAGAGTGCCATGACCCAGATATAATCACTGTTTACATGTTGGCATATAGATTTCCAGAATTATATAAGTATATGAATACATGATTTGCAAGGTGAATAAATATTTACTGTTCTAGCATACTATTTTCACTTAGGGATATACTGACAGTAGTTCCACATCAGTGCATTCTTTTTATATTTATTATCACAGTGCTTTTATTATTATAAAAATAAGAAAGGATTGAGTTCCGTCAAGATGGTGGACTATACAGAAAGACTGCACAGACCCTCTTCAACAAAGAAAAGGAAAACAAATTAACACAGACACAGAAGATAATCTTGGACCTCTGAGCTTTGAAAGGAAGGATATAGAAGTGTTCTAAACCCCAACTAGCAAAAGAATTTGCGTGAAAATACCAAAAAAGGAGACAGACGGAGCTGCAGTCTGGCAGCAATCCTGGGCAATCCTGATGGCACAGACATCTTGGAGATTCCCAAATGGTGGTAAGACCTAAGAATTAACCTAAAAATCACCCTACTATCCAGGGACTGCATGGAGGACTGTGCACGGTGACTGGGGAACAAACAGAGAAGGTGAAGAGAAAGGTGGGCTGAACTGTGGACTTTTGCCGGTCTGAAAGCACCGCCATTTTGAAGGTTTTAAAACTGGCTTCACTATTTTGGATATTGAAAGAGACAGCACTCTCGCAGATTCCAGGGGCTTAAGAAAACGTTCTGATTTCCAGCAACCCCAAGGTAACTCCGGACCTGCAAGACTGAAAAGTTACCACATTCCTCTTGTTACTCTTATACCTCACACCCACTTGGTGAATGGAGGTGTGGCCATCCCCACTCCCACCTACCTTCTGGGAAAAAAGGAACTCCATCACAGTCTGTGTGCTCAGACGGAGCCTGGGTGCCCTGCCCTTTCTTCCACCTATTTTGGCTTTTTTTTTTTCCTTTTCTTTTTTGCTTTCTTTTTTTTTTTTTTAAAACAACTAATATTATTAATACTTTTGTCCTTATTATTATTATTTTTTAATTTTCCCCTACCAGGTCCTAGTTTTCAGCATTTTTTCTTTTCCCTGTGCCTGGCTGAAAAAAAAAAATTTTTTTAAGTTTTTTTTCCCCCTTTTTTCTCAAGAGTAACCCCATTCCTTGTTTTTCTTTTTGCATTTTTCCCATTTTTTCTTCATTTATTATTCTCCTTCCCTACTTTTTTTTTCTTAGTACCCTATCCCCAGATATTGCAGGTTTTCTTGTTTTTCTTTCTTATTTTTTTCCCCTATTTTTATTTTTGGTTACTGTTCCTGTGTGATTACATGGTGTACTTTTCATCCATGGGCTTTTAGTCTTTTGATGGTTATTCAATTGTAATTTGTGTCTAACTGAGTGGGAGACAACAACAGTCCCCATAAGACACAACACCCACACTGCCTGGAACTTCACTCACTGAGCTAGAGCCACTACCTCCTTCTCCACCAATGGACAAACGATAAAAAACCACCAAGAAGATCCTGAATCACCCTTGGCTGCTCTTCACAAACAGTTAACAGAGATCTAAATACAACAATGCCATGATGCCTTGGAAACAACAGACCATCACAGTTCACACAAAGAAGCAGGATAAAGTGGCAGAAACAAGGAAGCAAGATACAGACCCAGAAAACATCCCTGAGG
>NW_006921750.1:2063834-2064587 GCF_000298275.1 Orycteropus afer afer | reverse complement strand
CCAAACTATGGTACATACACACAATGGAATACTATGCAATGCTAAAGAATAATGTAAAATCTGCAAAACACTGCATAATGTGGATGAACTTGGAGGACATTATGCTGAGTGAAATAAGACAATCACAAAAGGACAAATGTTGTATTAGTCTGTTATTGTGAAAGTTAAGGAAAGGTTTATCTATAGAAGGAAATTTTTTTGTTGGTTACCAAGGTGGGAGGGGAGGGATGGGAAGGCTGTTAGATAGATAGAGATAAGTATTGATTTGGGTGAGGAGAAGGGCAATGTACCCAATGTGAGTGACCAATATGGCAGCATTGAGGATGAGCAAGACATAGAGAGGTACATGGGAGATACAGACAACAAATATGAACCCTTTTGCACATACAGTGCTGCATTATCAGTGAAGGTAAACATGGGTATATGGGTGGACCGATGGGTGGACAGGCTAAATGATTAGGTACATCTATGAAATGGGGAGTGTATCCAAGAACATATGTAGGGTTGTCAGACAAAAGTCCTATAAGTTTATGTGTGTGATCAGAATTCCCAGGTGTATGGTAGAGCTGACAAGTGGCAAGATTGTGGTCACTGCTCGGTCACAGTCAGCTACCCAGAGAGACCTAGTAGTTGAACCTGTAGGCTTGGGACCATAGTCACAGGGGATATCAAGCTCAATTGGCATAACATACTATACAAAACATTGTTCCACCTCCTACTTTGGGAAGTAGTGACTGGGATCTTAAAAGCTAG
>NW_006921750.1:2025813-2063134 GCF_000298275.1 Orycteropus afer afer | reverse complement strand
AACACTACGGAAGTAGATTGCCCAACCTTCCTTCTGAGGAGTGGCTGGTGGGTTTGAACCTCCAGCCTTCTGGTTAACAGTCAAGTGCTACCAGAGCTCCTATCAACATTTATATAGTTTCATATATAATATATTTAATTCCTATATATAACATATATTTCTCCTTTTTAATATAGATGCAAGCATATGATCTTCATAGTTCTTCATTTCCCTTCATCCACTTAATATTGTACTACTGAAATCTTTCTTTTTTACTACATACCTAGAGTATGTCATTTTATGGATATATTATTTTAACTAACATCCTACTGATAAAAAATTAATGTTTTAATTACTGTTTTTTGGTTTACAAATACTGATTTAACAAATGCAACAAGCAGTAATAAATATAAGATTATAATGAAAAATTTATAAGTGATGTTATAATTATTATTATTGCTATATAGGACTATTCTAAGTGACTTATGTAATAATAACTCATTTAATCTTCACACTAAGTTTATCAGGTAGTTACTATTATTATCTTACTTTTATGAGTAAGGAAAATGAGGTATATAGGACAATATAAATTGTCCAAATTACTCAGATATTAAGTACATGTATCTTTCTACATAAAAAATGAACTCTGGTGGCACTGTGCCTAAGGAATTTGACTGCTAACTAGAAGGCTGTTTATTAATACATATGTAGAAAGATATATGGAAAGACATATTAAATATATATATCTTTCTACATATGTATTAATAAAAAAATAGGAAAATTTCCCAGATGTCTGTTTTTGTTGTTGTTGTGTGCCCTGCAGTTGCACCTGACTCATAGAGACCCCTCCTTGGGTTTCCAAAGCAGTATTACTGCGAAAGTAGATTGCCCCATTTTCCTTCTGAGGAGTGGGTGGTGCCCATAATCCTTTTACTCCCTAGTGTTGGACATCTTGAAATATTGTAATTTGCACCTATAGTGCCTTAGGCACTTGACTGTTAACCAGAAGGCTGGCGGTTCAAATCCACGAGCTACTCCTCGAAAGGAAGGTTGGGCAATCTACTACAGTTCTACTCTGACACATGTGGGGTTGTCATGAGTTGGGGCCAACTCAGTGGCAACTGGTTTGGTATTTTGGTCATCTCTAACTACTTCCCTCCCTTAGGTAACATAGTACCTAAGGCACTTGACTACTAACCAGAAGGCTGGTGGTTAAAACCCACTAGCCATTCCTTGGAAGGAAGGTTGGGCAATCTACTTCCATAGTGATACCACCTTGGAAATCCACTTAGGGATTTCTATGAATCAGGTCCAACTCAACAGGACATAACGACAACAACTTATCTATCATCTAGTTTTCTTTCTGATTGTGATTTTTCTTTAAATACACATATACATCATGCATTGTGTTATGTAAAGGAAAAATGCATAGAGCCTTTTGGACCAAAGCTGAATAAATGAATTTCACTCAGTTTTTTCTGAATTAAACTGTTTTATATAGCTCTGTTATCCTGGGATTTTGTTTGTACAGCTGAAAAATCAATTTCTTTCTACAAGCTACTGTTAGCTGGTTGTGTTAATTACTGGAAGCTGTAAAATTAATATGTAATCTCTCTGTATTTTCAAGTTAAGATGTAAAGGAAATACACTCTAGGAAAGGGAATCTTGGCACAAGTGTCTTGAATAAAGGAGTCAAATAAATAATTCTTTATGACAAAGCAAAGATGTGATAAAGAGAATTGCTTGAAAAGGTTTAGAGTGAGATTTACCTAAAGTTTCCCAGACCATTGAAAAGTTTTGTTTAACACGTTGTGTCAGGGAAATGAAATCTTGACACCAAAAGGCGTTTTCACCCACTCATAAGATATTTGGTTAAAGCTGTATTTTATGATTCCACCTGAGAGTTATTTCAGTGAGATTTTTAAAGCTCTGTAATTGGTTCCTGATATAAATAACTGTACTTTTCTATATAAAATTATCCAATAGAAGCCTATTCTCCACTCCTAACCCATCATCTTTGTTACTTCAACCAAACACTAAACAATCAAACCATTGTATTATAATTTCTTTGTTCCACAAGTAATATCTGCTTTAGCTAGAAATTATTAGTGGAAGTCATCAGCTCTCATATATATATAAGTTGGTGCTTTCCTACATCCAGATGTAAAATTTCTGAATACATCCTCTTAATTGCATTTTCATGGACTGAGTGGATTTTCTCTCTGTACAATTTGGGGGCTTGTCCAGAATTCCAAAAAACAGCCTCTCCACAGAAGGCTCAAGGATTGTGGGGCAGAAACTTGGCACCAAATGGAAAGTCTTTTGTGTTTTCCCCAGGCTTCAACTCTGCCATTTAGAAGTAAGCATGTCTCAGAAAGAACCTCCATTCTTTTTGGGTACAGGTATTTTGAGGAATAGTTTGAGTATCATTGGTGTCTGTCCTTCTCTGAATGTTTTGTAGAATTCTTCAGTGAAACCGTCTGGGCCAGGACTTTTTTTAGTTGGTAATTTTTTGATGACCTGTTCAATTTCTTCTTTTGTGATGGACCTGTTCAACTTTTCCACATCAGTTTGTGTTAGTTTAGGTAAGTGGTGTGTTTCTAGAAATCTGTCCTTTTCTTCCAGATTTTCAAATTTGTTGCAGTACTGTTCTTCATAGTATCCTGATATTATCCTTTTTATTTCAGTTGGTTCTGTTGTGATATCACCCATTTCATTTCTTTTTCATGTTATTTGTATCTTCTTCCTCTTTTCCTTTGTTAAATTTGCCAGTGGTTTGTCAAGTTTATTGATCTTTTCAAAAAACCAACCTCTGGTCTTGTTGATTTTTTTCTATTGCCCTTCTGTTCTCTGTTTCATTGATTTCTCCTTGAATCTTTATTATTTCCTTTCTTCTGGTGACTATAGGCTTTTCTTTCTCTTCCTTCTCTGATTGTTGGAGATGTTGGTTTAAAGTGTTGATTTTGGCTCTTTCTTCTTTCTTGATGTATGCAGTTATTGCTAGAAATTGGCCTCTCATCACTGCTTTTGCTGTGTCCCAAAGATTTTGGCATGTTGTGTTTTCATTCTCCTTTGATTCAAGGAATTTTTGAATTTCAATTTGATTTCTTCTTTCACCCAGTCTTTCTCCAGGAGGGTCTTGTTCAGTTTCCTTGTGTTACTCTTTTTCCCATTGATGTTTCCTATTAATTTCTAATTCGATAATATTATGATCTGAGAAGATGCTGTTCAGTATTTCAATGTTTTTTAAATATACTAAGGCTTGCTTTATGGCCTAACATATGGTCTATCATGGAAAATGTTCCATGTGCACTGGAGAAGAATGTATATTGTGCTGCTGTTGGGTGAAGTGCTCTGTAGATGTCTATGAGGCCAAGTTGGTGGATTGTATTGTTTTGCTCTTCTGCATCTTTGGTGAGTTTCTTTCCAGTTGTTTTATCTTTCAATTAAAGTGGTGTATTAAAGTCTCCCACTATGAATGTGGAGTCATCTATTTGGATTTTCAATCCTTTTAAAGTCTGATTTATGTATTTTGTATCTCTTTCATTGGGTCTATAGATATTTATTATGGTTATATCTTCATGTTCAATTGATCCTTTAATCATCATAGTTTATGCCTTCTGTGCCCCTTATTAACAGATTTAGAGGGTTGATCCAATGTAGAATTTCATTATAAGAATGGACATCTAAGGGAATTCCTAGATGTCCAAGTGTGCATTGGCTGGTCATGATTCAACTATCTAAGCAAGGCAAGACCCAAGCAAATGGTTTACTTTCTGGGTTTATTCTTCTGTTTGCAGGGTATGGTTGATTTACCACAGAGGAACATGTATTCTTATGGTGCCCAAATAATGCCCTTTCCAGTATTTGGGAAGGGAATGGATTGATTAATTTGTTCAAATCAATCTTCTTTCAGAATATTATTACAAAGAGATGACTTCTCATTCTTGAGGGGTGGTGGTGGAGGGAGTCTGGAAGTGGTAAAGGGTTTAAAGTAGCTTGCATAATATTGAATAATATTGAAGATAATCAATTCTTATCGGTGTGAGTCATTGTGGGTTGTTGTTGTTGTTATTAGGTGTCATTGAATTGATTCCAACTCATAGTGACCCTATGAAAAACAGAATGATATACCACAGTCCTGTGCCATCGTCACAATCCCTCCTACACTTGAGCTTATTATTGCATCTACTATGTTGATTCATTGGATCAACCCTCTAAATCTTTTTATAAGAGGCACAGGAGGCATAAGCTATGCATGCATATAACTGAATTGCAGAAAACCAAGGAGCTGTTTTTTCCTTTCTAAGGTTATTTATATCATGGAGGGTAGGTGCAGATTTGGGACTCATTACGAAAAACATCTCAGATATAATAGAACAAATAGCTGCTGATGTAGCTAATGCTATGGCTGTTCATCAAACCTAAACCATAGAATCTTGGGGTCTTCACCTACGCTATGGAGATACACCTTTTGGAGCAATCAGCCATGGGGCAACAGAGGGGCAGAAGTAACATGGAGGGAAAGCTGGACAGATAGGAGTGCATAGTTAAGAAGTGTACAGGTTGAGGTTGTCACAGTGAAGGGAAGGGAGGAGAGTGGGTTAGGGTTAGGGATCGTAATCGGGGAGTGAAATCAAATGTACACCAAGTGTTAAATGTGAAACAAATTCTTCTCTGTAAACTTGCACCCAAAGCACAATTAAAAAAAAAAAAAAAAAAAACTTGGGGTTTTTTCCCAAATTTTTTAAAAAAAAAAAAGTGTACTTGCATACAGGAGTCATCAGCATATCACTGCCATACAATCCTTTGCAACTCAGAATGATTCCTCCTTGGGTTTCTAAAGTGGTATCTCTATATGGAGATTTTCCATCATCATAGTTATGATTGTAATATCAACATCTCAAGCAAGATATATGCTTTTTTCTTTGTAATTTTTAATAGAGAATTAAACCAATTTTACTTACTTATTTATCTTTTTATTGTGGTTTTGGAGAACATATGCTTTCAAAATATAAATGCATTTTTATTCAACATGCAAGGTTTCTTAAACAGATGAAGTAAGCAGAACTTGAAAAAGGTTAATCTGTCATTTTTCATCATTCAGATGTGGACATATTAAAGACAAGGATATATTCTAACACAGAATAGGAGTTCATTCAAAACAGATGGATTGGAGCTACACATGCCAAAAGAGAAATCTTTACTTTCTGCACTGAAATGCTTCCCCTTTATCACAATTCAGAAATCTTAGAAAAAGTAGAGTTTAACAAGCAAGTTCAGATGCTGAGGAAGCAAAGTGGAGTCACTAATTTGATTTACATCCTACAATTATGGATATAGATATTTCCTGGCATTGTGCTGATTCTTAATACTCTCGGAACATATTTTATTTTAGATCATTTACACTTGAAGACTCAATTAATACATAAACTCAAAATGGACCTTCTGAAAATTTGGGTTTTCAGATGTTTTTAGAGGTTCTGTCTTCTATCATGCTCCCTCATTCTTTTCCTCCTTCCTTTTTAAGCATATACCACCTATTTGTTCCTGAAACTTGTTTAATGACATTAAGGCATATTTTTATTTATTAGGTATTAAAGGTAAATGCTATGTGTTTTCATTGCTTAATATTGTTTTCATTAAAATAACAAAAGTAGTAAAATAAAATTAAAGATGAAAATAAAATGAATAATTCCACTGTCAAACTTTACCCAGATGCATATACTTTTAACTATTATCAAATTGATCTTCTGCTTTTTTGAATGTGCTTTTCCCCCTGAAAATGACTACAGTGAATATCATCACTTACGGCATAGTTTCTTCTGGATGGGAGATGCTAAAAGGTTAAGGGAAGAATCTCATAAATATGTAGAAAATAAATAAATAAAATGTATACCATATATCTAGAAAGCATACAAATAGTCTCATTCCCACTGGAGCAAGGCAGAATGGATTATGATTTTGACTTTCCAGTTGTCCAGACAAAGGCCTTGTTTTGACACTGACTAGCATAGGGACTCCTGGACAATATGGGTTGTATTATTCTCACCATTTGAGCTTATGTATTTGAATCCCATCTCATCCAGCTTTTCATTGAAATAATATTAACAATGTTTAAATCAGACAATAAAACTATTTATCACTATTGTAAAACAAGGCAAGACACTATCAATAAGCCAGAAACAAACAAATTTTTTTTCCACAAAATATACTATAGATGATAGATTATGAGATAAGAGACTAGGTTCATGAATGAAAGAAAAAAGAAAAAATATCCTCACAAATACAAGATTGTACCATTCTTAAAATAGTAGTTCTATCAAGTGATCAAGTCCTCTAAGATGTGAAGTTAAACATTTCTTTGAACAGATAAAGTACAGTAAATCCCCTGGTTACGAATATTGGATTTTCAAACAACTTGTACTTGCCCATTAATGTTACATAAATTTGTCCTCTGATGGTACAGTGGTTAAAGGATTCAGCTGCTAACCAAAAGTTTGGCAGTTCCAACCACCAGCTAAGGGAGAAATATGTTGCAGTCTGCTTCTGTAAAGATTTATTGCCTTCCAAACCCTATTGCAGTTTTACTCTGGACTATAAGGTTGCTATGAGTCAGAACCAACTCTATGGCAGTGAGTTTGGTTATTTGGTTTTGAAACCATTGAACCAAGTCCTATTTGTAGAAAATTCTTCATCCCAATCACATTCACTGGCTGCACATGCAGCTTTTACATCATTCAAAGGGCTTTGAGCATTTTCTTGCACTAAGTAAGTCTAAATAAGAACTGCATGCACCTGTTCAGAATGACCTACAGAATCACTGAAAGACAAACTTAGGACTCTCCTTAGCTTGGGACTGCCTATATAAAGCCAACACTCATATAATTGCTGCTAGCATTACTTAAAATGTTACAAATATTTTAAAAAGTATTTCAAGTTTAAGTACATAAAGGGAAAGTGACAAATTTTTATATCTAAAAATAAGATATTTAATGCAACATTACAATTGGAGAAGAGGAAATGTAAATGAGCACTAAATGTCTCACCTATAATGGGGATTATACAAAGATATCATTGAATACTTGATATTGATAGAAATATAGGAATTTTTTCACATAACTCAAACCATTTAAATGGAAAAGTGGTGAACAATATTTTCTTGTTCTTCTAATAAGAAAAACATAATAAGATAGAAGTATAAAAGTAAGGGAAGAACAAGAAAGTATAAAATAAAAATAGTAATTAAGATACTAGAATATCAAGTATATCATATATCAAAATAAATATGAATGGGCTAAACACTAGGAATAGTCAAAGATTCAGATTATACCAAACAATAAAAAACTCAATTGTCTGTCATTTATAGAAGACACCCCTAAAAATAAAATAACCAAAAATTGTCCAAAATAAAATGATGGAATTTGGTGTTCATAATACATTTTAACTTTATCTATTATCTTTGTTTTTAAAGAAAGAAGGATCTGATTAAATATGGTAAAATATTGTATTTTTTGTTGCTGAGTAATAGGTACTGTATAATATTTTATACTATTCAATATTTGTGAAAAACTTCCTATTTTTTAAATAAAGTAGAGGATCAATTAAATAAGAACATGAATATAATTTTAAAAAGCAGAGGAATTAATATCAATTTTAGAAAATGTTGAATTAAAAACAAAGGCCAACAAAAAGTACAAAGAGGATGAATTAATTGAGCAAATTGTCCACAAACAAAATCCAAACTTTATGCGCAATATCTCCCTCAAATACTCACCTACATGGCTGTCTGTTGTTGAAGTGCTGAAAATGATCAGTCTTTAGCTTGGTGCAATACTCATACAATGATATGAGAACTTTCCATTTACCTGGATAATGAGCAAAGCAACTTTCTACATAAACCAATATAAATTGGATACATACGAAATATTTCTACATATGAATTTTTGTATATTCTGTATTTTGTATATGCTCTCCCTGTGTTATTACAAAATTATTATTAACATAACTGTTTCTGGACTGCTAAAATGGTTTAAAAGGTAACAGCATTTTCTTCTTTAAAGGATTTATTATTTAATTTAGCAGAACAAACATAACACAATCAAAATCCTCACTCTGATGTTTAATATTTATATACAACTTGGTCTGAATGAATATTCAGGGTTAATAAAGAATACCCTGTATTTTCATTCCTATTGTTATTTATCAATCTTTGTTCAATTTGAGAAAGTAATTACTGAGAGATTTGATATATTGTTTTTATGCCTACACAAGAAAAAATTTCTTCATCATTGACTTAGGAGTAAAGGTAAAAGTATAACTCTACTGGATGACCTATTTTTGTTAAACACCAGGAGTTGTAGTTGTGAATTATGTAGGTATTGAAACATTAAAAACAAAGTAGTTTGTTAGGTTTGATGTGGGGTCAGAGCTTGTTTAGATTGGCTTTTTATTTTTTTCATTTATGTTAAAATCTAGCACTAATTCCAGGATATGCATTTATTTCTTCTTACAAAATAAAGGATTACTTTGACAATTTGAGTTGTAAAGACAACAGAAAGAAATAACTTCAAACTGAGGCAAGGATTTTTCATTGTGTTAAAAACTTCTACGTAATATTTAACGGGCTTTATTAGCTTACTTAGTTTTACAGGCTCAAAAAATCATGAGGGAAATTAAATCTTTTAACAGGTAAATGTCAAAGGAAGTCTTTTATCAGCTTGCCTCAAGGCTTCTGGATGTATTTTCTGGAAATAAGTATAAAGTCATCTTAGCTAGAACTCATAAAGGAAGTTTGCATTTTAGTTTCCAATGAGTTCATTATTTTTGTTTTCTCCACTGCTGTAGAATCCATCTTTAGCCAATACTTTGGGGTGTCACAGCAATATAAGTCATATTCAGGAGTAAAAATATCTTTGCTTATTCTAAAATAAGCATTATTCATTTTTTTTCTGATTTATTGATTTTAATTTGTCTTGCATCCTTTAGTGTAGGATCCAAAATATCTTTCTGTCATTCTGTGAGAAAGAAACAGAAGTGTCCAAAATGTTCCTCATGTCTCCTTTTACATGACTGCAACCCAGAATAAAAGGCTGTCTATAAAAATGATTCATGGTGATTAAAACATCTGATAATCCAGAATGATGTTAGTCCTACGAAGATTAACCCTCCACACAAACTCTGTGAAAAGGTGATCCTATGATGGACTGAAGTAAAACTTCTAGAAGGAGCTTTGGGTTGTCATTCATCTATCCTTCCTTTCATCCACATATATTCATTCATTCATTCATTTGGTTATTTATTCAGCAGAAATAAACTAGCTTCTATTTAAAATAACACCTAGCTAGCTATCTACTCCTGACTCAAATTCCCCAAACTTAAATACCTAGATAAAGAAGGAAGGAAACATCACAACCCTAGAAGCTAAGTTTCAGAGGAAAGTAATTTCCAAATCATGGAGATAAGTCTATGAACTATAAGGATAGCCATGATATTTTGTAAATTAATAAAAATTACAAAAAGAGGCAAAGCATATATGCACACTAAACCAAAAAAGAAACAGAAATGGGACATAAATGTATGTAAAGAGGTTAAATTTCAACAGTAAGAAAATGAATAAAAGAGAAAAACACACTAATTGACTTATGCAAACCTCCATTTTTTATGTATATTTTATAGCAACAAGAAGAAATTAGACCCTTTCTGCCCACTAAGATCAATTTAATAAATTATAATATCCCAATAATGCAATGTCACAGTTTCATTTAAAATTATATTGCAAAAATGTATCAGTAGATGAAACATGGTCATAACTTTGTTAAAAATACAGGATAAAAATGTTTTTACATTAATAAAATATATATTAATTTTGCATAACCTCAAATTGGAATCTACACATCAGAAAATGAGTAGTACTTATTTCAGCATGATAGAATTGTCAATGATTTTTGTTTTTTTTCTTTTTATGTCTGTTTATTCTGAATTTGCTATAGTATATGCACATCCTTTTTGTGTTAAAATTATTGTTTTTCTTGTAAATCAATGAATTCCATTTCTGTTTCTGCAAAGGCAGGAAGTCAAAAGGTCTTTTAAAACTTTTAATCTCCTTGATATGGTATTATTACTAAATGCACTTCCTAGTCATTTGAAAAGTTATCAATTCAGGTAGTCCCTGATTTATGACATATTCTAGTTACAATAAACCACACTTAAGAGCATACTTTTTTGTGTTTTTTATACATATTATCATTAGTAATATGTACTATGTAAAATGTTGCAGTGCATAATTTGCTACTTTTATCATTCTCAGATGTTCACTTGCTGAAGTTTAATTTTATGATTTATTGTTCAAAACAGTGCCATATAGCTGGCTATAATGAAGTCAGCATTGATGTTAGGAGTCATAATATATGGAAAGCTGAGTAATGCTCAACTCTAAGGACACAGGACAATTGAACTGTGCCCGCACTCAATAACTGTTAGGATTCCTACTTCATCATAGACCAGGTCCATTTAAAAAAATAAATAAAAATTACTGTCATTTAGTAGACTCTGACTCAAAGTGACCCTATACAATAGAGTAGAACTGCCTATTGGGTTTCCAAGGCTATAAACCTTTAGGTAAGTAGACTGCCTCATCTTTCTTCCACAGAGGAGCTGGTAGGTTTCAACCACCACCTTTGGTTAGCAGCTGAATGCCTTAAACCTGTGCCACCAGAGTGCCTTTGACCAAGTCCATAGCATGATCTTATTCACCATTATATACTATAAGAAGCATCAGTTGTTAATTTTAAGCCAAGTAGTTCATGTTTCTCTAACTGTAACATCTACACTGCTTATACTTCCCAACAATATTTCTAGCAAAAGAAGTCATGTCACTGAAAATTCTTAACTAAAAGGAAAGTGAAGAAGTCTCTCAGTGAAAAACCCAGACTCACTGCCACAGAGTAGACTCTGACTCATGACAACCACCATTGAGTGTCCAAGGTTGTAAATCTTTATGAAAGCAGATTGTTTCATCTTTCTCCTTAAGAGAGACTGTTGGGTTTGAACCACCAACCTTTTTGTTAGCAACCAAAATCCTTAACCACTACACCACCAGAGCTCCTTGAGGAAGGCTCTAGACATGAATATAAAGATGAATATTATTAAGGCCTATGATAATGGGAAGAAATTTGGAGAAGAGGAAGAACCATCTCATTCAAACATTTCAACAATCACTAAGGATAAGAATGAGATATTGGAGACAGTTAAAGGAGTGATTGGTATAAAATCAATAATTTTAACAATGATGCAATGACCAATCCACAAAATGGAGAAGTTGGTGATTTGGATAGGAGGCTAAATCCAGAAGAGGATTTCTATTAGTTTACTGACTTTTCAAGCAAAAGCATGTAGCCTTTTTGAAAACCTGAAGGAAAAGCAAGAAGATTAATGCCAGCAAGGGCTGGTTTCATCACTTCAAACGCAGATTCAAAAATTTGGCTTACATAAGGTAAGTATAACTGGAGAAGCAGGGAGCACTAATGTTGAAGTTTCTGAAAAATTCAAGAATGAATTGGACAATCTAATATAAGATGAAGAATATCTACCAGAGCAGAGTTTTCAACATGGGTGCAACAGGCTTGTTTTGGAAAAGGATGCTAGAATGGGCCTACATTCACAAAGAGAAAAAGGCCATGCCTGGTTTCAAGGCATTTAAAGAGAGAATCACACCGTTGCTTGGAGGAAATACTGCTGGGTTTATAATAAAAGGCAATAATAATGAAAACTTAAAAAAAAAAAAAAGATATTCTACTTATGTCATAAATGAACTACAATGGACTCATCAGAAGGGAACTGTGTCATTCTTAAGTTGGGACTACTTGTAAACACTTGTATAATTAGTTTAAATTTAATTGATTAACAAAATCAATTATGATTAGGGTGAAGAAACATTTAGTGTGATGTGTATCTCCAAAAAGAATCTTGGGAAAGAAGTGAGTGACAGTACCTCATGACATCACAGAAATATGTGCAATTTACAATACTTTCAAAAAATAAGCCATTAAAAATCCTAAGGAGTGCAATGCTACTCTAACACACACATAGTTGCCATGAGTTGGAATCACTCAAATGTTGGTTGATTATTTTCTTCTTGGCTGCCAACTATTATTCATGTAATCAGTACTCAGCTTTACTTCTTTACCCTAGTAGCAGCAGTTTATACCAGTGACAACCACTCAATTCTTTTCTGTTTGTAATTTTAGCAGTACTTTATAGAAAAAGCCTCATTGCTCTCCCCACTCCAGAGACATCAGGACTAGAAGCCAGTGCCCAATCCTCAGAAGCCTAAGTTTCAGCTCTACAGGATTAGTTTTCAAAGTTTCTGAGTTATAATTTCCACCTCTTTCCCTTGCTCCATCAATCTTATGAGAACTACTTCCTATAGTTGCTACCACCCTGATAACTTAAATTTGACCTTTTGCTCTTTCAGTTTCTGAGTGAATAGCTTCATATCTAGCTAACATTTATATGTATATAAAATTCTCTCTATTCAAATAACTAGAATGGCCTCTGTCTCCTCATTGAGCCAGGATGAATACAATGATAGATATTTGAAACATTTTTAAGAAAAATACCTGAGCTACAAGAATTTAGCTGTTCAAATATTAAAATTATCTTAAGCCAACTAAACACAAAGAATAATTTTGCATTTCTAGAAACATGAATAGTTGAAAAATATTAACATTCTGGGAGAATCATAGAACTATGTTAAAAATCTCTGAATCTATGTAGAACTGTAACTTCCAATTGCATAGAAATACTGAGTTCAGCAAAGATTAGCCATCTTGGTACTTCAGAGATGAAGAAAGTAACTGAAATATCTTACAGCACAAAAGAAGAAAAAGAAAGAATAATATGTGTATTAAATATCTCATGTTTATTCATGTCATTTCATTAAATTAAGAAACAATTTATATTTACTGAAAAATTGGAAAAAAGACAAAAAATAAAATTAAAATAAATCTCCACTTGCCTACTACTGTGCCTTTGAAGTTAAATTGTTAATATTCAGGTTTTCAGTATTTTTTTCTGCATAAAACAAAACCAAAATCACTGCCGTTGCATCATTTTCTGACTCATAGCAACCCATCCTTGGGTTTCTGAGGGTATCTCTACAGAAGTAGATTGCCCAATCTTCCCTCTGAGGAGTGGCTGGTGGGTTTGAACCACCATAGTTACATTTTATATCTTGTTTATAATCTTATTCTTCTATTTAATAAGATACCATGATCATTTTACTATGCCAGTGAGTAACACTAATGTTAGTGTGAAAATTATTAAGTTTATTGTTGTTGTTGTTATGTGCCGTCGAGTCAAACCCGACTCATAGCGACCCCTCCTTGGGTTTCCGAGGCAGTAATACTACGGAAGTAGGATTGCCCAACCTTCCTTCCGAGGAGTGGCTGGTGGGTTTGAACCTCCAGCCGTCTGGTTAGCAGGCTATATATATATAGTCTTAGCCACTATGCTACCAGAGCTCCCGATAATTAAGTTTATTAAGTTTCTCTGTTATCCATCCCCTGAATAGATATGAACATTTGTTTCAAAATAAATGAAAAAGGATGGGGGGAGAAATCATCAACTTATGATGAGAAAATTAGGAGTCTGACATAAGAATATTAACTTGAGAAACAAGTGCTGTTGAGATAAGATTTTCAGGATTCCTTTATCTCCCCCATTTTCAAATGCAACAGTCTTGCCTAGAAGATGTGCTTATAGAATCCTTTCATAGTTTGACAGAGATTTGCCTTCTCCATATAACAATAAGTTCATAATTCTTGCTTCATAATAATAGGAAGATATGATATAGAAAGTATAAAAGGAAAGGAAAGGGGAGAGAGAAAATGATAGGGGATTGAGAGAAGCAGAAGCGTGCTCCAATTTCATCTCTGGTTTGGCCATGGCCTCATACCAAACAGATTTGACTCTTCCTGAGCCATACTTAGTTTTCATGTGGTACAGACAGGTCCCCAAAACATTGAGTCCTATAAGCATGCTAGAAAGTAGCACATGAGTCTTTGCCACAACTTAATGTCTCTGAACTGGACAAAAGTGAAGTCACAGAAAGACTCCAATAAGTCTTTTTTTCTGACAGGCAGGGGCAAAAGGTTAAAGGTAGCTGAGCAGAGCTCTGTCAGACCCAACCTAGCTAAGAAAGATAAAGAGTATAAGTCACAGCAGCCTAATGATCAGGCCTGAAAGCAACCAGGCCACAGAACCAGGCAGGAGAAGCATAGTCCTGAAAATTAGAAGTGGAAGCATAAATTATAATTCACATGAGGACTAAAGGATATTTTTCCCTCCAATGCCTTGCTTCTTCTAAGTTATACATCCTGATACACATTCAAATACATAGTGTCTCATTGAAAGAAGCAGGGAGAGGGGAAGAAATAAAGAGAAACTGAACATTTTTATGAACAAGTGACTATTTAAATTATCTAATTAGGTGAGGCATAAAACAAAACATAAATCATTCCTCCCACTAAATTGTGGATGGGGACTTGGGAGAAAATGTTATATAAGTTCTGTACAAAAACAAAGAAAAGTATATTTTCTTCACGTATGAGTCATAGCTTAATTTCAGTTTTGAAACCCTTCTATATGCTTACTTCTAATATTATTTTAAGAACTATATGGCATTTCATATGGTATATCAGTCTACTGTTGCTACCATAACAAATTACCACAAACTAAGCTGCAATCACAATACCAATTTATTATCTCACTGTCTCTGTGAATTGTACAAAGCTGGACTCAAAGTGTCAGCAGGAGCTGTGATCTCCTTAGGAACTTGGGTCTTCTTCCAAGCTCACTGATTATTACCAGAATTCAGTTCCTTGCAGGTGTAGAACTGAGGTCCCAGTTGCCTTTAACAGGTGGCCTCCTACATCTTTAAGCCAATAAAGATGATGCATCCAAATCTTTTTGTGTTTCTGTTCCCTCTGATGGCCCTTTTACTGCCTCCCTAAGATTCCTGCTTTTGCTGTAAGAGATCACATGAAAAGCCCTTTTTGTCATGTAACATAGCAGAATCACAGGAGAAGAATTCTACCTACTATGTATGATATGTCTAGAATAATTTGTTTTGCTAATTTCCTATTTATTATCTATTCAGGCTCTTTGTTT
The DNA here is from genome assembly GCF_000298275.1 of Orycteropus afer afer. Lineage (NCBI taxonomy): Eukaryota > Metazoa > Chordata > Mammalia > Tubulidentata > Orycteropodidae > Orycteropus > Orycteropus afer. Next base: position 2,047,984 of record NW_006921750.1, on the reverse strand, counting down.
CATCCATTATGATAAGCAGTAAGTACTTTTGTATAAAGCTTTGAGCATACCCCAAAACCCATTGCCATCAAGTCAGTTCTAACTTATAGTGACCCTATGAGACACAGTACAACTGCCTGTAGGCTTTCAAAGATTGCATTTCTTTACAAATGCAGACTGCCACATCCTTCTTCTGCAGAGGAGCTGAGAGGTTCAAACCACCGACCTTTCAGTTTGCAGCCTAGTGCTTAACCACTGTGCCACCAGGGCTTCTTGCCTAAAGCATATCCAAAATAATATCCTTGGGAAGAATTTCAAAATGTTGAATTCCCAAATTGAGTAATAGCTAATATTTCTAAGAGTATTTCTATACATTGCCATATTTCCTTTCATAAAGTAAAACAGGCTCATGATCCTGTATCCAAAACTCTTGGGGCCAGCAGTAATTTGAATTTTACAGATTTAAAAAAAGTAACATGATGTATATTCCATATATTCGATAACAGCCCTACTGGGGCACAGTGCCACACTCTGCAATCAAATACAGTAGTATTTCAGTGGCAAAATATATGAATATTCATGCTAGGTGGGATAAATAACTGATTTTCAGAGTTATTGGGACTTCAGAATTGTGGACAAAGGATTATGCTTTTGTACCTATTAGTTCTCTTGCATTTTACAGAAATTTCTTAAGCCATTATGAACTATAGGTTTTTCTTTCTTTAAAATGTCACCCATAATGGACTACACAAATGAATATTGTTGAAATGATAAATGTTTTGTTACATAAATATTTGCCACAATAATTTTTTAAAAAATCATCCAATGATCTGAAATAAGAGACTGTCTTAAATGCTAAGATCTGTCTCCTTTGAACATAATTCAAGTAATTATGAAGATAAAAGCAAACCAGACTCGCTGCCGTTGAGTTGATTCTGACACATAGTAACTCTCATTGGGTTTCCTAGGTGATAAATCTTTATGGAAGTACATTACTTCATCTTCCTTCTGACCAGTGGCTGGTTTGAATCACCAGTCTTCTGCTTAACAGTCAAATGCCTCAGGCACTGTACGATCAGACTTCCTTAATTATGAAGATGTCGTTGTTATTGCTAAGTGCCATTGAGTTGTTTCCGACTCATAGCGACCCCATGCACAGCAGAACGAAACACTGCCCAATCCCGCGCCAGCCCCACAATCCCTGCTATATTTGAGCCCATCATCGCGGCCACCATATCAATCCATCTTGTTGAAGGCCTCCCCCTCTTTCACCGACCCTCCACCCTACCAAGCATGACATCCTTCTCCAGGGAATGGTCCCTTCTTACAACATGACCAAAATAGGTGAGACAAGTCTGGCCATTCTTGCTTCCAAGGAGCATTCTGGCTGTAAAAATGTGTGGATGGGTAGATAGAGATATAGATGGCAGAAATAAGATAGAAGAAATATGTATATATGTGGTAAAACAAAACAAAACAAAAAAACTCCTCACTGGATGAGAAAGACAGAGAGAGTTACATGGGCAGTACAAACAACAAATATGAACCCCTTTGTAAATACAATACTGAGTTGTTAATGAAAGCAAACATGGGTATAGGGAGGGATAGATGGGTGAACAAGCTAAACAATTATGTATGTCTAAATGGAGAGTGTATCCAAGATCATATACAGGGTTGGCAGACAATGGGCCTCTCGAAGAGTATGAAGGGATGGACACTGGGAGGAGGTAACTATGGGGAGGAAGTGGGAGGGGAGCTGCTGCATTGTAAATTTTGGTCAATGACATGAGACAAAGTATATGTGAACTGCTGTATGAAAAGTGAATTTACTCTGTAAATCTTCACCCAAATCCTAAAAAAAAAAAACCCCTCACTGCATGGAGTGAGTTCCAACTCATAGAGACCCCTTCTCGGGTTTCCGAGGCAGTATTTCTACAGAAGTAGATTACCCAGTTTTCCTTCTGAGAAGTGGTTGGTGGGTTTGAACTGCCAGCCTTCTGGTTAGCAGTCAAATTGAGAAAATCTACTGCATTAGTGAGTTTTGGCCAATTTAAGCTGCAATAACCAATCATCTTAAAAGTTTATTTCTTGTTTATATGCTAGATATCCACTTAAACAACAACAACAACAACAAAAAAAAAAAAGTTGCAGTTGAGGAGATTCCAATTGATGGTGACTTCATGTGTTTCAGAGTAGAACTGCACTCTAGAGTTTTCAATGGCTGTGATCTTTTGGAAGAAGATCACATAGACTTTCTTCCGAGGCATCTATTGTTGAGTTCATGGAAAGAATTCAGCCTTGGACAACCCAACAGCCATAGTTGCCCTTTTTTCTCCTGCTCCTATCATCCCCAGACTCCAGAAAAAAAGAACTATTCACCCTGAAGCATAATGTTATGTCCTGATTAGCAGCAGGCCTGAAAAGTAAAACTTGATCTAAGACCAGAGAAAATCAGGGTGACACTTATCAAGGGCCATAGACCTCCTTGGGTTATTAAGCCAGAGGGATTGTGGCTGTGCTTAACTCGAGTAATCACTTTAAGTAGGAAAATATGAAGTTATGCATAACTCAACTGTGTTAAATAAAGTGAAGTATAAAGTTAGGTGAGTACAGGACTTTGGGTTCCTTCTCCAATAGTGCAATGTGGGGCAGCCATAGAGGAGTCTCCATCCTGTTTGGTCAGCCTTCTAAGCCCAAGGAGGACCAGCACGCCACAAATCTGTTCCTGTTGTTTTCTATCTGCTTGCTTTGCCAATGCTATGTAAGTATCTTGTATGTGTGACTCATTTGGTTCAGATCAAATAGAACAAGTCTATCACTGCAACTAGCTGAGGTCCATGCCCTAGTAATCTTGTGTCTATTTGGCATCTTGGGACAGCCTTTGAATCAACCTGAATGTGCAAGGCGGTTCAAACAGCCAACCTTTCAGTTAGTAGCTATGTGTTTAATCATTTATACCACTGAGGGATTCCACTACAGGTAAGTAAGTAGATCTGTTGTGTGTTATCCCCTATCCAGACAGCAGAATGGAGGAAGGACCACTGTAAGAGCATTGCTTTTCACAATGTCAGCAAGATTAAAAAGGAATGAATCACATGTCAGCTCTTAAAGTTTATTCCTACAGGAGACATTCATCATTTCCATGCATACTTTACTTTCCAAAGCAAGTCACATGGCCACATCCAATTTTAAGGGATCAAGGAAGTACAATTAATTATACCATGTGCCTAAGAGGATAACTGTAAATATGCTAAAGAACACTGATGACTACCACAGTTAGTCTTCAAAGTGTAGAAGTACTTTGAAATTAAATTTCTTTAATAATAAGAGTTGAAAAAAAAAAAAAAAAGATACTAGTTTTGCTGATCTGGTAGACCCTGGTGAAACCACTGAGAACATGACCCCTGGCTGCCCGTCAGGTCTGGAACTGAACCCACTCCCATGGCTTCCAGCCAAACAAAAGACAGGCACATGAGCTGAACAATTACATTAGGTAGACACACTCCTTGGAGAGATCAATTATGGAGAATAGAATAGAGGTAATTATGGGATGGAAGTGAGAGTGAGCTGTTTCATTGTGGGAAATTGCAGTCAATTCATGAGGCAAAATGTATGTGAACTGCTTTGTGGAAAGTGAATTTTCTCTGTAAACTTTCACCCAAATCTCAATAAAAATAATAAATAAATAAATACATATAATAAGAGCTGAAAAGAATAAACTCCCAGTGCTTGACTGCACTCCACGTTCAAAATAAAGTTGCATGAAATACAGGATACCAGTAAAGATTAGTTGGATCTTAACGATGCCATCTTTGGAGTCTGAGATGAGATGTACTGTGATGTCCTAGAATCTGATCATTTCCTGCTATTAGAAAAAAAAAAAAAAAAATCCAGTTCAGTGTCTTCATCTCATGTTTATTTGTATGTCATCCAGTCTAAATCTCACATCTGGCTTTTTCCCTTTGGCTTCTCTTCTGCTAAACTTATTGTCCAGAGGTCTCTTTCAAAGGAAGCTTCTAACTTGTTTTTATGCAATTTAACCAAAATTATCCTCCATATTCCTTCTGGCTTCTCTGGGATCTAGGCAGGAGAAGAGGAGATTGGGATAAAAAAAGAAAAAGTTCTGTGTTTCTCTATTCTATTCCTGTAGTTCTCTGTTGAAAAGCAGAGGTCACTAATGTTCTTTACATGAAACAGTCATGAGCTCCTTCATGGTACTCCTTCACAGGTTCATTGGAGGTCTGTGCAGTTCACTTCTCTCTAATGAGCTGGAACTGAAGGCATAGAAAAGTGCAGAAAGGAAAAAAACTGCATCCCTATGGATAGGACAAGGCTTCCTTGAGCCACAATGCCTCCTGAATATCATCAGCCTTGTCCGTGTTGTCCTGAGATGTGTTTGCCATGTCCAGTGTATCTCTCTCAAACATCAGAGAAAGAAAGTGGTAGGTCAGATAAAATGCTGCTCTTTTCCCTAATGATTTTCCTGACTTGTACTATTAAAACTATTTGTTGGATCATTATTTAAAAAAAAAAAAAAAAAGATTTTTGGTTTATATTCATGCATTAGATTGTGCAAATTTTAATTTTAATCTTTCTGAAATTGTTGTAGTGATTTCTTACTTGAAATGGAATACAGTTAGATTTTTGGTTTTGATGCAATATCATAATCTTTGTCTTTTAATGGAGATATTGAACATTGACATTTATTATCACAACTGGTCTCTTACTTTAAGAATGCTGATATGTGTTAAGCACCTCTGCTATTTGTCCTCTGTATCTATCATATTAGTGTTCACTATTTTATCTCCTTATTCTGGTTGGTTTTGGCATTTAAATGTGCTTTAAATGCATTTAAAATGTCTATTATAATATACTTAACTTTATATCATTTTCTGATATGTTTTAGTTTTTTTGTTATTTTTCCCTAAAAGAAACCTTATTATCATCTCAGGGTATCACTTTATCATTGAATTTTACTTCATAGACATCATGTTTCCTTTACTGTCTCAGATGGAATCAGGTATTGTCTTTTAAGGAGTCATCATGAATTCCTCAATTATATTAGCAAGTGTCTAGAACACCAGTAGTCAGGGCCAATTTTTATTTCTTCCTGAAAAATCCTGACTATGGGAGTTACTCATATGTCCCAGCCTCATTAGTGACTACCCTTACTGCAGTAGAGTTTTTTTTTTTTTTTTTTTTTTAATCCATATCAGTGGAGCAAGATCTTAAAAATTATCTTGACTAGAGAGGATTTCATCATTAAACATACATATCTATATCTACGATGTTAATTGATCATACAAACCAGAATAAAGTAAAATACCACAAGTGACATTAACAAATAGGAACTTTTTCTTTTATGGTTTAGGAGGGACTGGGTGAAGGCACATTGACCTTGGGCTTCAGCTCTACCTCTTGTTCCAGGCCCACTGGAACTGGAGGTATCTCCTATATCAGGCAGCTTCTGGCTGCTGAGACTGACAAACCCAAGGTGGGAAGGTAAAACTGTGCAACGCCAAGATCGGTAGACAATACAGAAGGCTGCTGGTTCAAGTCTAGGAACTGGAGATGAAGACTCGGCCAATGCAGGATCCAAAAATGGGCCAAAGAGCAAGAGACCTTTCCCAAAACACTTCCATGTATACTGGAAGCAGACCAAATCCCAAAAGTAACTCCCCTTCCACTGATTAATGTCTCATAGCAGATTTCCCATTAAGTTGATCATACCACATCCAATCACATCAAGGGGAATAACTACACCCAGCTGTCATGCCACTCAAAATCACAGCCCAGCCAAGTTGACACACAACTTTAACTACCACAGTTTTCATGATCATTTAGGGACTAGATGCCTAAATATAAAGATCAAACTGCTAGAATAAATAAAAGATTAAAAAAAAAAAAAAAACCTCACTGCCATGAGTTGATTTTGACTCATAGCAACCCTCACTGGGTTTCTAAAGCTATAAATCTTTACAGAAGTCGGTTACGCCATCTTCCTTCCATGGAGCTGCTGGTGGTTTTGAACCGCTGACCTTCTGCTTAACAGCCTTATCCACCACACCACCCCAGCTCCTTAAATAATAGTTTAGACAAGAAAAATAATGATTAAGATTTTAAAATAATGATTGTGCTTGACTAGAAATCAGGATAAAATAAACAAGGAGTAGTTATATATTTCATTCAATGTATAGTTGTTGTTGTTAGGTGCTGTCAAATCAGCTCCAACTCATAGTGACCCTATGTACAAAAGAACAAAACACTGCCTGGTCTGTGCCAGCCTCATAACCCTTGATATACCTGACCCCATTGTTGCACCCATGGTAAATCCTCTACCGGAGGGTATGAGTAAGGCAGTGGATACACAACATTGGCCTCGGACCTTCGCAGAGAAATAAATAGCTGCTGTACCTATCCCCAAGAAATGTGACATATTTTAATTATTCATAGACATTAAATGCATGACAGCCTTCCATGACTGCAAATGTCTAGGAGCACACTACATTGCTGGGTGAGGCATTTGTTGTTGTTGTTGTTATGTGCCATTGAGTCAGACTCGACTCATAGCGACCCCTCCTTGGGTTTCCGAGGCAGTATCACTACGGAAGTAGATTGCCCCATCTTCCTTCCGAGGAGTGGCTGGTGGGTTTGAACCGCCAGCCTTCTGGTTAGCAGTCCAGTGCCTTAGGCACTATGCTACCACAGCACCTTGGTACACTCTATCATTTTCTGTCAAGTCCTCACTTCCTTGGAGAGCACGTTTTGATATGACTATTGCCTTTCTTATTTGTGACATAAATACAGAGGAAAACATCTTTTTTCAGAGGTCTCTGATCTCTGAACATATAGAATTAAGTTGGAGGCTTGCATAGTTGTTCAAGATGTTGTTATAGCTACAAAGAAATGGGCTACTCACATTCCTTGCTTCAGGTTGCAAATATTCTGTTGTACAAACCTACATGCAGTAATTTTGGGAAGGAAAATGAGGAGCCCAGCAAAAAAACTAGTCCAGGATTTCACACGATGTTTGAAAAAGAATTTGGGGAAATGCCTTCCAGTACCCAATTTATTTTAATTTCAATGAAGCAAGTAAAATTCCTCATGATCCTTTGGCCACAATGTTTGTTGGTCCTAAAGAACAACCCAAGTTAGAAATTAAAAAGTAGATATAATCCAAATATTGAGGAAATAGTTATAAGAAAAAAAATCTCTATATAAAATCTTACGTTAATAAATTTAAAATCCCAAGTAATTACATGGAATTATTAATTTATGAAATATATTCAGAATTAAGTGGAGATCTGTATTTACCACATTAGTGAATCATGGTATAGATAATTAGTCAAATCATTGCAGAAATTGGGAAATTAATCAGTGAGGCTGTGATAAATTATTTTATTTCAAAACATTTTTATAGCATCTATATACCATATATTAATATTTATCCAGATGGATTGAAAAGAAAACAATCAAATACAAAAACACTAGTACCAAAACAAACATGACATTTAAATAATCCTTTCAAATCATAATATCTGAATGAGAAGCAATCAAGGCACTTTCACGGTCTTTTCAATCTGAGGGTAAAGATAAAACTGAGTCTTTTTTTTTTTTTTTTTCATTTACTTTACAAAGGCAGTATAGCACTGTGGTGAAAATCCTGTATTTCAAGTCCTGTTGTTGCTTCCAATCCATGTGTCCTTGAACATGCTCCTTAATCTCGTCACATCTAACTTCCCTCAACTGTAAAATGGATTACATTTATAACAGCATATTATAGCAGTAATAGCCTTTACCCTTTTACGACTCTGGTGAGAATTAAACAAGCAAATACATGAGAAAGACTTAAAACCAAAATCAAATTGTGATGGTTATGTTTCTATGTCAACTTGGCTGGGCCTGGTTGAGTGGCTGGACAGCTGGATGTAGTATTCCCCATGATGAGATTGGCGATCAACTCCATGGTGGAATCTACTGGAAGCAGCTGAGTAGCTGCCTTTGGGTATGTGGTCTACTTCCTGTTTATAAGCAGAAGCTTTGAGAATGGTCTCTAGCCTTTGGCAATCTTGGACCGTGCATGTAGCTGTGTCTTTGCTCAGTAGCCTGCTATACTCTGCCGACCTTGGGACTTACAATGGATTTGAGTTAATGGCCTGCTGTGTGGATTGTCAACCTTGGGGCTTCTCAGCCTCAGCAGCCGGCAGCTGTCTGAGTGAAGAAACACCTCTAGCTCCAGTGGTCCTGGAGCAGGAGGCAGAGCTGGACCCTAAAGTTGAGGGGTTTTCACCCAGCCCCTAGAGCCTGGCTCTTTGAACTTGGACTTAAAGCCTCTAAATTATAAGAATAAACTCCTGCTTGTTAAGGCCATCCCCTTTGTGGTATATTTCTTGTCAGAATGGCACTGGGTAACCAGAACGCAAATCCATTGCCATTAAAGGGATTCTGACTCACAGCTACGCTATAAAACAGGGTAGAACTGCCTGCCCTATAGGGTTTTCAAGGCTGTAAACCTTTACTAAAGCAGACTGTCACATCTATCTCCCATGGAGAAAGGTGGGTTCAAATATCTGACCTATAAACTAGCAGCAGAGCATTTAACCACTCACCACCAGGACTCCTTAGTACTTAGAACGGAGTCTGGCATATCATAACTACTTAATAAATGGTATTTTTTAAATTGTTCTCCATTTTTCCTCTTAAGCTGTTTCTAATGACAAGCAAATGGAAGAATTCAAACATGTCCTCCATATCTTTTTTCATATTTATTCTCATTTATTTACCTTATTCTTTTTCTCTGAATCTGAGAAAATTTCTTACTCTGTCATCATATTTTATGATTTGCTTTTCTGAAAATTCAAATCTATTTTTCACTGTCTCTTCCAATTTACCTTAAATTTTTGGAAAGGATTTTTTTTTCCGGCAAACTTCCCTGATGTCAGATTATTTTGCTTTGCATTCACTGCAATCTTTTCTCTTGATCTCTTTGTTGTTGTTGTTGTTGTTATGTGCCGTCGAGTCAGCCCTGACTCATAGCAACCCCTCCTTGGGTTTCCGAGGCAGTATCACTACGGAAGTAGGATTGCCCAACCTTCCTTCCCAGGAGTGGCTGGTGGGTTTGAACCGTCAGCCTTCTGGTTAGCAGTCAAGTGCCTTAGCCACTATGCTACCAGAGCTCCTCTTTAGACCATTTGAATTGGACTTTCTCATATTTTCTTCTTTTACTTGTAGCACCTGCTTCAAAGGGGTCATTTGCCTTTCTTCCTCAAATTAACCCAACTTTACTGAAATGTTTTTCTCTCTCATTACTTTTTTTCTCTATTTCCCCACCCTTACCAACAGAAAGTGGGTGGGGGCATTCTATGATTACTCTAGATAGTCAGTCATCTCATTGATCTTTCAGAAATACAGAGATGATTTATTTCAGAGATTGAGACTTTCCACAGCTTTCAAGTCTTATGAGAGACTACCAAAGCAGTTTAGAATTTTACTTTGTGTTAGAATTCCAATTCACTGTGTAGAGTTGGAAGCAAATATTTAATTACTTTGCCAAATTAGTGGTTTTCTGAGTTTACTATCAAAGCATGAAGTTCATGGGAGCAGTGATCCCCTTCTCTGTCAGCCTCCAGCTTAGGAGGCAGCTATGGGAACATGCCCCCCTCCCTAACACACACTTTATTTGACATGACAGCTCTCACAGTTGTTGCCAAAAATATTCACATATTTTAATTCTGCCTCTAAATATTTTTCATAAGATCCACATTCCTCTCTAGGGCTACTCTTCCCACTGCCTATGCTTCATCTTTCTCCTTAACACTTGTTACCATCTGACATATTACATATTGACAATTTTGTTTACTATCTGTCTACTTTCCCTTCCCCACATACACATACACACAAACATACACACACATACTAGAATTTTTGGACAAACAGTAGGTGTTCAAACATATTTACTTACCAAATAAACAGTTTTCAACTCATCTTTTCTTTAGATTAAACTAATATTGATTAGTTAGATCTTCTCCTATTTTTTTGGGGGGGGTGGTGGTTGGGAGGCCATTTATGTGTATATATGCAGGAAAGAAATTCTGCAGAATTGCATGCATAGTTTCCAATGCTGACATTTTATATAATTTCAGTGGAAATTGACATAAGCTAGATGGTTAATGTAGTAGCGCAGTGCCTAAGGCACTTGACTGCTAACCAGAAGGCTGGCGGTTCAAACCCACCAACCACTCCTCGGAAGGAAGGTTAGGCAACCTACTTCCATAGTGATACTGCCTCAGAAACCCAAGGAGGGGTTGCTATGAGTCGGGTCTGACTCGATGGCACATAACAACAACAACAAAATTGCCATATTGAACCATAATTCCTCTCTACAGTTATTTTTGTTTATTTAAATTTCAACAATCCTGAGTTTTATTTGTGGATTAACATGGCAGAAATTAAAACTGGTTTATACTGCAAAGTATTCTAAATCTTCCTTGACCCTAATACAGAGACAATTATTTTTATTATTTTCTGTGCTTATTTCTTCCGTGTTCACTTTTATAATTCTTAATTATATACTTATATATCTATTCCTCGATCTATTATATTTATACATAAAATAAACTAAATTGCTTATCATATGTCATATTCTCCAAGAGAAGATTCTGAGATGAAGATTTATATGATTACTGAGGGGTGCTCTTGGGATCAACACCTCTAAAGGGTTGAAGGAAGCAGGACTAAGGAGGGTGAGTAGTCAAGCTGTGATACAACTGCCCTAAAGGTCTTGGCTGATCCTTCTTCATTGTCTCAAATTGAAAGCAGGGAGGTGAGCCTTTTATACTCCCCCTGAACAGTCAATGTATGTGGGTTGCCCCAGGGGAGGGTTAAAACCTTAGGTGAGGCAGCTCCCAGACTAAGGGCAAATAAAGTAGAAATTCATGCTCTCTGAAATTACAGAGAGCAAACACTTCTGAAATTCATGAGCATTCCTGGCTCTGGGGGAGAGAGTGTTTCAGTCCTGAAGGGAGGATCTGGAACACACAGCACAGCATCCTCTGCATTGCTTTAAATAATTCCACACTGTTTTGCCTCATATTTGTTATCTTGTTTATCTTTTTGTTACAGTTTTACAATGTTAATTGAGAGGAATTATTGACTGTGGTCTCAATCCATGTCATTGAGGTTTTGCTTGTTTTGGCAGACCTTCTACTTTGCAAAACATAATGTCCTCTTCTAGCACTTCTTTCTTCATGTCCAAAGCAAACAAGCTAAAATCTCACATTCTTGCTTTTAAGGAACATTTTGGTTGTATTTCTTCTGGGACTGATTTGTTTCTTCTTCTGACAGTCCTTGTATATTCAATATCCTTTGCCAGCACCACAATTTGAATGATATTTATAACTCTATATGTTGTTGTTGTTGTTGTTGTTATGTGCTGTTAAATCGGCCCTGACTCATAGAGACCCCTCCCTGGGTTTCCGAGACAGTATCACTATGGAAGTAGATTGCCGCATCTTCCTTCCGAGGAGTGGCTGGTGGGTTTGAACCACCAGCCTTCTGGTTAGCAGTCAAGTACCTTAGGCACTAAGCTACCAGAACTCCTATAACTGTATATATATATCTATATATCTAAATTTTATTAGATACTTGAGACAAGAAACTCATCTATCTTTACTGAGAAAGCAAAAACCTGAAACACAGTTAATTATACTACTTCAGTAGATTAAAGTGGACTACTTGGAATCATATTTTTTTTTCCTATTATAGAGAAATTAAATTTCCTACTACAGTGAAATAGACAACTGTTTAAGGTATAGGATTCTTTCCTTTCAAGTCACAAATGGGCCAATTTACAATTTCTAATTTGTTCATCTATGCCCTGTCATCTGAATCAATTACTAATCCAAACAAAATGATGATTATAATACATTTAATATACAGAGGGCTTCTTCCCTTAGAGACATAAATAAATCTCTGGACATTAAGGCACTTATTAGAACTTATAAGTATATACATGTCATATAAAAGAGGAAAACAAGGCAGTTACATGCTTATACAATGCATAATGATTAGAATTCCATTCACTGGGATGAAAACATTTAAACTCACACTGTAGCTTTTCCTGCAGCTTCTTTGTTGAGATGAGAGGCTACCCAGGTGACTCAGTGGTTAAGCACTTGGCTGATAACCTAAAAGTTGTAGTTTTGAATCCACTAGTCAGCCACTACAGGAAGAGAGATGTGGCAGTCTGTGTCCATAATGATTACAGCATTGCAAACCCTCTGAAACATTTCTACTCTGTCTTATAGGGTCACAATGAGTCAAAATTAACCTGTTGGCTATAGGTTTGTTTTTGTTTTGTTTTGTTTTCTCTCACTTCTATACATTCTTTTCCTCTGGCTTTTCCTTGTGATGTATGACTATTGACTATTAAAAGTCCATTCCTGGAATGAAAACAACTCCCCATCAACTCCCTCAGGAATGTGAGGATAGAGAAGCCTTTCTAGACGGGTCAGGCATCCAAAGAAGAGTCCTACCTTTTGTCTCTTATCTACTATCATGGGCCCATAAGCAGCCCAGTGCATGAAAACCAGGGCTATCTGCCAGGGAGCCTATAGGGTCACATCCTGGTCCCAGACTCACTCAACTCCCTTCCTTCTCTGCTCTGTAGACCTTCAGGCCATGTCTCTTTCTCCTTCAAAGGATTTACCTATATCCTAAATCTTAAATGCCCATTCTGTTTTCCTTCTCCACCAACCCACCTTCCTTCTTTGTTCTGAAATGTGAGTCTGTGGAATTTTATTATTCAAAATATTCACTATTGTTTTCTATGAGGAAAGAGATGGAGAATAAGAAAAGAAAATGATGAAAATCTATGTGAAGAAATGCCAAAAGTTCTAGAAATCCATGCCACATTTTGAAGTTCTCATCCTTAGTTTACAATCTTTGAATGTATTATCTTATGTACAGATAACTCTGACAGACTTTTGTTTTGTTTTCTTTTTTACTGGTGAGCAGGGCTCTCAATAGTTTCCCCTTATCCCAATAGCAGACCTTTCCTAGACCTCACTAGGATGTAAAAGCTACTATTTATTAAATACACACCAGGAATGAGGCATTGAGATACACTATTTTATATACATATATGAGTCCCTTGGTGGTACAAATGATTTATGCTCAGCTACCAATTGAAAGGTTGATGGTTTAATCCCACCAAGTGGCATGGTGGAAGAACTGCCTGTCAATCTGCTTCCATAAAGAATTCAGACAAAAAATCCTATGCAATTCAGTTCTACTCTATAACTCATGGAGTTGCCAAGAGTCAGACAGCAATGGTTCTTTTGGTTTATACACACTCTCCTCACTTATTGACTATCTCATTATCCAACATTTCACATTTATGTGAAATCTGCTATCAAACTATTTAAAAATCTCCTTACTATCCAACTATTTTTCACCTAAAGATGCACATCTGGCAATAATGAATGCTGACATGTGAGGCTAGAGTAACACTGGCTGTGATGGTTAAGGATATGTGTCAACTTGACTGGGCCATGATTCTCATGGTTTGGCAGTTATGTAATGATATAATTGGGTAAGTGTGTAATGATTACTAAATCATCCTCTATTTTGTTATCTGATGTGGTTATCCTCCATTTTTTAATAAGGCCAATTTTCACATAATGGCCTGGTCTTTGGAACCTAACCAGGTTAATAAGTAAAAAGAGTGTTGTTGATGATTGTAGTCAAGGAGATTTCAACTCATAGTGACCCCAAAGGTACAGAGTAGGATTTCTCTTCAGGCTTTTCAATAATGTGAGCTTTCAGAAATAGATTGCCTAGTCTCTCTTCCAAGGTGCCTCTAGGCTGATAGGTTTGAAATGCCTTTTGAGTAATAGTTGAGTGCTTAAACATTTGTGCCACCCAAAGACTACTTTATACTTACATGAAACCACCAGTTACCAGTAGGTCTATTTGGACTCATGGCAATCCCATGTGTGTCATAGTAAAACTATTGGTGTTTTCAATGGCTGAGTTTTCAGAAATAGATTGCCAGGCCTTTCTTCAGAGCCACCTCTGAGTGGACTTGAACTTCCCTGTTAGTAGCCAGAGTGTTAATTATCTGTACAGCCAAGGACTCATTGTCTGTCTCTAATATATTTGTTATCTCTTTTCAGCCTCTTGGTGTTATCTTTATTTCCAATCTCCAATTATTTGGTATTTCCAATTACCAAAGTATTTCCCATTGCCTCATATGCATGTGAAAACTGCACAATGAATAAAGAAAACTGAATAACTGATGCCTTTAAATTATGTTGTTGTTGTTGTTGTTGTTGTTATTTGCCGTCGAGTCGCCCCCGACTCATAGCGACCCCTCCTTGGGTTTCCAAGGCAAGTATCACTACGGAAGTAGGATTGCCCAACCTTCCTTCCGAGGAGTGGCTGGTGGGTTTGAACCGCCAGCCTTCTGGTTAGCAGTCAAGTGCCTTAGGCACTATGCTACCAGAGCTCCCATAAATGTTGTTAGTGAAGAATATTGAACACACCATGGACCAGCAGAAGAATGAAGAAATATGTTTTGGAAGGACAGCTAGAATGCTCCTTAGTCATGAGCATGGCAAAATTTCACGTCATGTACTTTACGTGTTATCATGTCCAGAGAAAGACATCATTCTTATAAAGTAGAGGATCATCCAAAAAAAAAAGGAAGACTCTCAAGAGGATGGACTGACACAGTTAGATGCCAAAATGGGCTAAAAAATACTGAGATTAGCACAGGACTGGACATGTTTCATTCTGTTGTGCATAGAGTCTCTATGAGTCAGAACATACTGTATGGAACCTGAACAATCAGGCAATAAAAACAATCAGGTATGAACTGAAGGCAGAGTTACACATTCTCCATAATCCCCGTTGTTGTTGTTGTTGTTGTTTGCCGTCGAGTCGGCCCCGACTCATAGCGACCCCTCCTTGGGTTTCCGAGGCAGATATCACTACGGAAGTAGGATTACCCAACCTTCCTTCTGAGGAGTGGCTGGTGGGTTTGAACCGACAGCCTTCTGGTGAGCAGTCAAGTGCCTTAGGCACTATGCTGCCAGAGCTCCCATAATCCTTAATATCCAATATTCATTTCCACCATACATGTAGGTCTGTTGTGCAACACGAGCTAGAAGTAGTCAAATAAACACATAACTCTTTTTAAAACATTCCAGTTTCATCTTCTCCACATCCAGTCATATTGAACCTCTGGCTGATGGGACTTAAAAACTGGCCCCTAGCAACCATCTTATTTAATGGCCTGGATTTTGCCAAAATCCATCTCATATATGGCTTTTCTTACCATAACTGCAGCAGAACGTCAGTGATACAGGTAAGCATAACCAAAACAACCATCTAGGAATCAAAAGTTTCACTTCCTATATGCCTTTGTTCTTTCCTTTATAAATTCCCATGCTTTTATGAGTCTGGAAATATTACAATGAGTCCTGCTACTCATGTCAACTATAAAAATGGCATGGTAAAAATGTCTTACCTCCTCTAAATTCATGAAAATGAGAGAGAACTAACATCAGCATTAGCTCAAGGCTGATTCTTATGAAGTGGTAGACAGATACATCCCCTATGTACAACATTTCTGATACCAGCCATCCCTCCCATGACATTCTCTTTTTCTTTGCTGGGTTTGGTGTTTTCTTACAGTGGTCACACAGAATTCAGAGAATATAGTCACAATTACCAGGTTTATTAGGGAGTAACAGGTTAAAATTCAGGATCAGAAACCTCAGGAAGCAGTTCTTCAGTCAGGACAATTTCTCCTCTGCTGGCTCTGGTAGCATAGTGCCTAACGCACTTGACTGCTAACCAAAAGGCTGGCGGTTCAAAGCCACCAGCCACTCCTCAGAAGGACGATGAGGCAATCTACTTCCATAGTGATACTGCCTCGGAAATCCAAGGAAGGGTGCTATGAGTCGGGTCTGACTCGAAGGCACATAACAACAACAGCAACGTGTTCACAGGCAGCCCTCTCTATTGGGCTAGTCAAATTCCTGCCCTGCTTGTGCAAGTGTTACAAAGCTCTTTAGCTCCACCAATAAGTGCCCAGAGAAGCCCTACTACACTCCTAAGCCTCAGGCTGAAGACGCTCAGCTCTCTAGCTTGTGAATTGCCAAGTTAACTCCTTTGACAAATTCCCAGAGGCACCCCACTCTGCCAGCAAACTTCCTGCCTGAAAGTACTCACACCATCACTACATTGTCTCCCACTGGTCTCCTGGTTTTACTGCCTCTGCTCTGCCATTTTTTTTTTTTTTTTTGCCAATGCTTCTCGCCATCTCTTACCATCTCTGGTGTTACAGCTCTCTATCTTGTGCTCTTGTACCTAGTAGGTTCTCAGCACAAGGATCCCAGATCCAAAAGATGGGCTCCACTCCCACCTCTTCTTTTTTGATGATAATAAGCCTCCCTCCCTTTTCTGTCTCTGGGAGGCTCATTTGTTTAATTGTTTATTTAGCTTTTATTGCAATTTGGATGCCAGTTTACAGAATAAATCAGTTTTCCATTCAACAATTCATACACATTTTTTTTTCATGTCATTGATTGCAATCCCTTCAATGTAATATATTCATCCCACTTCCTCTTTGTGTTTCTCATTTCCATTTCCATTCCTCCTCCTTTCCTAACCCTTCCTGGCTCTGAATTTTTCCTTGGGCAAATGCTTCCCTTTTGATCTCAAACAGTTGATTGTTTTAAGGAATGCATACTTTCTTAGTGTTATTTTTCACCTTGTAGAAGTGTCTATTGTTTGGCTGAATATTGAGCCATGGGAGTGAGCTCAGTTCCAAGTCTGATGGGTGACTATGAACCATAGTTTCAGGGATCCATGAGTTTCTATCCAAACAGTAAGCCTGTTTTTTTTTTTTTTTTAATGATTTTTAGTTTTGTTCCACAGTTTTCTGGAATGTTCATTTTGAGCCTAGTGCAATGGCAAAACTGACCATTGCCCTCATTAGGGTTCTATACAACTTCTTTATATGTCCCAACTCCTATAATGGTGCCATGCATTTTATTTGCACCTTATTAGCAACTGTCCTAACCTCTTAGTTGATCACAAGCACCTTGTTTTGCTTAGGCCTATGCAATCATTTGGTGGGAATTACAAGACCATGGTTTGAAAGGCCATATAAAAGTGACCCATTGCACCACAGTTCTCAAACACAATATGCTTTACTACATTGTTCCTTCTCTCCAGAATTTATGTTGGAATATTAGATAAAAATGAATGCCCATTCAGATCTTCTCTGATATATTAAATAGGTCACTTCTGTGGTCCAGCTGATAAGCAGTTTCTCCTACCACACTAGCAATCCCACATTCATGTTGAGTTCTATTTCAGTAAGGGAGAACAAATCATTCCTCATCTATAGTATAGAATAGAAATAAGGTCTCACATCTTCCAGATCATAAGCCTTTCTGAGCAGAAGCCACACCTAATCCAGCACTCTCTGTGCAGCATGCTGTGTCTAGAGTACATGATAAATAATAGTTGCCTACCAGATATTCAAGCATTTTCATTAAAATGCTGAAGTGAACTGTTCACATCTACAACTCAAGGATGCTTTGTTCCAACATTTTTACGGTCAATAATAATAAAAAAATAACTGAAAGCCATATCTCAGATTCAAATGGCATGTAAGGTAATGCAAACATCATGAAATACTTCCTATGAAATGACTCTTCCAGTCTGTCAGTGTACAGATAAGGATATATTGAGAGAATAGAGGTCATATTGAATTATCCAAATTATGAAGTTCTGTAATATAGATCAAATCCATGCCCTGCTTTCCTTTTATTTATTTACTTATTTTTTAAAAAACAGGACTTTATCACTCCCCTTTTAGGTAGCATTGAGGAGAGGAAATAGAAACATTAGTGCAACTTGAGCCATCCTGTTACCTTTAGTAGTACAAAATTTTGATAATAGCAAGATGAACTCACAAATTTACATCAAAATTCAAATAATTAAACAACACAAGTATGACCTTGCAATGAATACATTCTTAATCTAAACATCCCTTACAATTGAGAAACTAACTTTCCAAGTCACCGATTAAGGGCCAAGGAGCACTCTCTTGATTAATGTTCTGTTCCATAACATTTAGAATTACCAACTAATTTGTGATTTAAAAGCAGTCACATATTAAACAAGAAACCTCTAGAGATTTTGTAATTTTTCAGTATTTGTTTCATTCACATTCATATTTCATGACAAAGTGCCAGGAAAGTATTGACTATGAGAGGTAAAGAGACCACGTATATTATGTGATATGTATTAGTACATTTCTAATAATAAATGTATAATAATGTCAACATAGATATTTTAATGTGATAAGGTTATACTTAAAATTTATTTTGTTTTATATAATATATATATTATGTTCAAGAGACTATCTTTTCTTTCTGAATAAGTATAAAGCTCAGCCAATACACTGTAATTTTCAAGAATATTCATTTAATGAAGTTTATACAAATTATAGGAGCTCTGGTAGCATAGTGCCTAAGGCACTTGACTGCTCACCAGAAGGCTGGCGGTTCAAACCCACCAGCCACTCCTTGGAAGGAAGGTTGGGCAATCCTACTTCCATAGTGATACTGCCTTGGAAACCCAAGGAGGGGTCGCTATGAGTTGGGGCCAACTCGACAGCAAACAACAATAACAACAACATACAAATTATATCAACATAAAATCAGGAAAGGTGTGCATCAGGGCTGTATTCTGTAACCATACTTAATCAATATGTATGTTGAGCAAATAATCCAAGAAGCAGGAGTATATGAAAAAGAATGTGTCATCAGGATTGGAGGAAGACCTTTAACAGCCTGCAGCATGCAGATATCACAACCTTGTTTGCTGAAAGTGAAGAGGACTTGAAGCACTTACTGATAATCAAAGACTACAGTCTGCAGTATGGATTACACCTCAACATAAAGTAAACACAGATCCTCACAACTGGACCAATAAGCAACATCGTGCTAAAGGGATAAAAGCTTGAAGTTGTCAAGGATTTAATTTTACTTGGACCCACAATCAATGTTCATGGAAGCAATACTCAAGAATTCAAATGAAGTATTCCCTCGAGCAAATATACTGCAAAAATCCTTCTTTAAAGCATTTAAAAGCAAAAATGCCATTTTGAGGACTAAGGTGTGCCTGACCCAAACTATGGTAGTTTCAATCATTTTATATTCATACAAAATCTGGACAATGAATAAGAAAGACCAAAAACAAAAAATTGATGCATTTGAGTTATTATGCTGGTGAAGAATATTAAATATACCATGGATCACCAGAAGAATGAACAAATTTGCTTTGGAAGAAGTACAGCTAGGATTTTTTCTTAAAAGAGGGAATAGTTGGACTTCATCTCATGTGCTTGGACAAGTTATTAGGAGGAACCAGTCTCTGAAGAAAGACATCATGCTTGGTATAGTAAAGGGTCAGCAAAAAAAGAGAAAGATCCTAAATGAGATTGATTGATACAGTGGCTGCAACACTAGGCTCAAATATAGAAACAATTATGAGGATGGTATGAGGCTGGGCAGTGCTTCCATCTGTAGTACATAGTGTTGCAATGAGTCAGAACCTACTCCACAATACGTACCATCAACAACAATATACACTGCCCAGCTTCAAGAACAAGCTTTCTGGTTATTTCCACTGGGTACAAAAAGACGTCATAGTTACCTGTTTCTGAAACATTTGTTTACCTCACGCAGCAACTTTACACAGCTGACGTAGGTGCCCAGCTCTACTACTGAGGTCAATTAAACTGAGAGAGACTGTGAGATTCAAGCTTATCAAGAATGGCCCCACAGCCCTTTCACCTTCAGTATGGGTATGAAGGGAAGCCAACACAACCTTTACCACTACCACTGCACACAAACTTCCCCTTAAAATCTACCTGTAGGCAGAGCTACAAGCTGAGTTGGGATTAGCAGTGTGGCCAGTTTAGAGTGTGCAGACCAGAGAAATGCCAATGAAATCAAACCAAGACTGAAATGAATGAACTAACACCTGACATTCAGTGTATTCACAGGACTACCCATCTCTGGACCTCTAAGGAAAGGGGAATATTAGGATTTAGGATGTATTGTTATTAGGTGATGTTGAGTCATCTCCAACTCATAATGACCCTAGGCACTGTAGAATTTAACATTTCCTGGTCCTGTGCCAGCCTCATGATCCATGCTATACTTGAGCCCATCCTTGCAGCCACTGTGTCAATCCAACTCATTGAGGGCCTTCCTCGTCTCTGTTGACCCACCAATTCACCAGGTATAATATCCTCCAGGGAATGATTTCTTCTGACAAGACCAAAGTAGGTAAAACAAAGTCTGGCCATTCTCTCTTCCAAGGGGAATTCTGACTGCACTTCCTCCAGGACAGATTTGTTAGTCCTTTTATCAGATCATGGTATTCTTAGCATTCTTCTCCAAGCCCACAACTCAAAAGCATCAACTCTTCTTCAGTCTTCCTTATTCATTGTCCAGCTCTCACATGCATAAGAGGTGATTGAAAATGCCATGGCTTGGGTTAGATGCACCCTAGTCCTCAAGAACACATCTTTGCTCTTCATCTCTTGAAAGAAGTCTTTTGCAGCATATTTGCCCAATGCAATGTCACCTGATGTCTTGACTGTTGCTTCCATTGCTGTGGAAGCAAGTAATATGAAGTCCTTGACAAATTCAATCTTTTCTCCATTCACCATGAAGCTATTTATTGGACAACTTGTGAGGATTTTAGTTTTCTTTACATTGAGGTGTAATCCATATTGCAAACTGTAGTCTTTAATCTTCATCAGTAAGTGCTTCAAGCCATCCTCACTTTCAGCAAGCAAAGTTGTGTCACCTGCATATCACAGGTTGTTAATGAGTGTTCCTCAAATCCTGATGCCATGTTCTTCATATAATCCAGCTTCTAGGACTATTTGCTCAGCATACAATTTGAATAGATATAATGAAAGGACACAACCTTGCCACACTCCCTTCTTGATTTTAAACCATGCAGTATCCCCTTGTTCTGTTTGAACGACAGCCTCCTGATCTATGTACAGGTTCCTTATGAGTACAACCAAGTGTTCCAGAATTCCCATTCTTCTCAATGTTATCCATAATTTGTTATAATCCACACAATCAAATGCTTTTCCATAGTCAATAAAACATAAGTAAACATCTTTCTGGTATTTTTTTTTTTTTTTTGCATTCAGCTAAGATCCATCTGACATCAGCAATGATATCCCTCATTCTACATCCTCTTCTAAATCCAGCTTGCATTTCTGGATGCTCTCTGTGAATCACTGCCACAACCTTTTTTAAATTATTTTCAGTAAGAGTTTACTTGTGGGTGATGTTAATGATATTGTTTGATAATTTCCACATTCTATGTGATCACCTTTCTTTGGAATGGGTACCAATATGGATCTCTTCCAGTCAGTTGGCCAGATAACTGTCTTCAAAATCTCTTGCATAGGCAAGTGAGTGCCTCCAGTGGGGCATCCGTTTGTTGAAATATCTCAATGAGTATTCGGTCAACTCCTGGAGCCTTGTTCTTTGCAAATTCCTTCAGTGAAGCTTCATCTTCTTCCTTCAGTACCATTGTTCTTGATCATATGCTATTTCTGGAAATGGATGAACATCGACCAATTCTTTTTTGGTATTGTGACTCTGTATTCCATTCATCTTCTTCTGAGGTTTCTTGCATCATTCAACACATTGCCTGTGGAATCTTTCAATATTGCAATTCAAGGCTTACATTTTTTCATCAGTTCTTTCAGTTTGAGAAATGCCGAGTGTGTTTTTCCCTTTTGGTTTTCTAATTCCAGGTCTTTGCACATTTTGTTAAAATAATTGCTTTGTATTCACAAGCTGCTTTTTGATATCTTCTCTTCAGCTCTTTTATCTTGTCTTTTTTTTTTCCATTTGCTTTAATTACTCTCCATTCAAGGGAAAGTTCCAGAGTCTTTTTTATTTTTTTCAAAGTTCTGCCTTTTATTGCCTTTTCCTGCCTTAACAGTCTATTTTCCTGTATCATATATATATATATATTTTTCAATTGTGATTTGGGTGAAACTTTACAGAGCAAATTCACTTTCCATACAGCAGTTCACATACACTTTGTCTCATGACATTGACCACAATTT
>NW_006921750.1:2022957-2024893 GCF_000298275.1 Orycteropus afer afer | reverse complement strand
GATCATACACATAAACTTATAGGACCATTGTCTGCCAACCCTATACATGTTCTTGGGTACACTCCCCACTTCATAGACATCCATCTATCCTCCCATATACCCATGTTTGCCTTCACTGACAACACAGTACTGTATGTGAAAAAGGTTTTATCTTTGTTGTCTGTACCTCCCATAGACCTCTCTATGTCTTTCTCTTCCTCAATGTCACCATATTGATCACTCACATTTGGTACATTGCCCTTTTCTTCACCCAAATCAATACTTATCTCTAACTATCTAACAGTGTGCCCTCCCCTCCCCTCCCACCCCTTGTAACCACCAAAGAAAATTTCCTTCCATAGATATACTTTCCTTCACTTTTACAATAATGGACTAATACAATATTTGTCCTTTTGTGATTGATTTATTTCACTCAGCATAATGTCCTCCAACTTCATCCACGTTATGCAGTGTTTTGCAGATTCTACATTATTCTTTAGCATTGCGTAGTATTCCATTGTGTATATGTACTATAGCTTAATGATCCATTACTCAGTTGATGGACATCTAGGTTATTTCCATCTTTTGCCTATTGTAAATAGTGCTGTGATGAACATGGGTGTGCATATGTCTGTTTTTGTCATGGCTCTCACTTCTTTAGGATATATACATAGTAATGAAATGGCTGGGTCAAATAGTATTTATAGTTCCAACTTTTGAAGGAATCACCATACTGCTTTCCACAATGGTTGTACCATTTTACTGTCCCACCAGCAGTGTATGAGAGTCCCAAACTTTCCACAACCTGGCCAGCATTTGTTATTTTGTATCTTGTTGAACTTTGCTACTAGTGTTGGAGCAATACGTCATCTCATTGTTGTTTTGATTTGCATCTGTCTAATAGCTAATGATCATGAGCATTTCTTTGTAATTTGCTGGCCGCTTGAATATCTTCCATGGTGAAGTATCTATTCATGTCTTCTGCCCTTTTTTTAATTGGATTGTTTGTGTTTTTGTTATCGAGGTGCTGGAGTTTTCTATAAATTCTAGAGATAAGTCCCTTGTCAGATACGCCATTACCAGATATTTTTTCCCAATCTGTAGGTTCTCTTTTGCCTCTTTTGGAGAAGTCTTTGGAAGCACATAAAAATTTAATTTTTAGAAGGTTCCAATCATCTCATTTCTCTTCTGCTCTTTGTGCATTTTGAATTATGCTTGATGGTCTATTTATGCCATATATTATGGCCCCTAAATTAGCCCATAGTTTTTCTTTGAGGAACTCTATAGTTTTGGGTTTCATATTTAAGTCTTTGATCCATCTGGAGTTCATTTTTGTGTATGGTATGAGGTACAAATCTTGTTTAATTTTTCTGAAAATGGTTCTCCAGTTTTGCCAGCACCATTTATTAAATAAACATTCTCTTCCTCTTTCAATGGATTTCACACTTAGTTAAAGATCAGCTGACCATAGGTCAATGGATCTATTTCTTGGTTCTCAATTCTATTCCATTGGTCTATATATCTATCATTAAACCAGCCAGGCAGTTTTGACTACTGTGGCTGTATAGTAGGTTTTGGGATCCGGCAGTGTGAGACCTCCTACTTTGTTCTTCTTCTTCAACAGTGCTTTGCTTATCCAAAGTCTCTTTCCTTTCCATATAAAGTTAGTGCCTATCAACTAGCATGGAGTGCTCTTCCATTTATGTAGATCTCTTATGGTTTCTTGAAGTAGTTTTTATAGTTTTCTTTGTATAAGTCTTTTGTGTCCCTGGTAAGATTTATTCCAAAGCATTTTATTTTTTTTTTGGTAGCTATTGTAAATGGTATTGCTTTCTTTATTTCTTTTTCAGCAATCTCTTTGCTGGTGCAGAGGAATCCAACTGATTTTTGGATGTTGATCTTATGTCCTGCCATGATGCTAAATCTCTCAATTAGTTCCAGTAGATTTTTGATTGAG